>NW_028261394.1:3908599-4036099 GCF_051295495.1 Thamnophis sirtalis | reverse complement strand
TGGGGTGCCAATTAGGTTAAGGGTGGGGGGAATATATCGCGTCCTATGGAGACGCTGAATTATCTCGGGAGGGAGAGGTTAATTTCTACATCATCCGTTTCATGAATATTCACATCGCTACCTTCCCAACTGAATTACCACCTAATTGCATGTACTCATCGCGAGCGCCTTGCTCCTCCTGAGCATCAACGGTGGGGGGGGGGGGAGCGGGTGAACAGGGACACAGATGACAAATTACCTACACCAAGGTCACCAGAGGGAACTTAACGATAATTTGCAAACCTTGAGGCACCTTAAGCCCAAATCCCACCTCTCCTCTTACCTAGGATGTTTTTTAATTAACCGATCAGGGAGGAATCAAGCAAAGCTGATGTCAGGAGTTTGGGAGCGGAAGAGCAAATAGCACCATTTGTAACCCAGGGCTGAACGAAGGATAAAGTAGTCAGATTCTGATGTGTCAGCTATCTTAGTGAGGGGGGGGTGGCTCAGTGGCTAAGACGCTAAGCTCGTCGACCAGAAAAGTCGGCAGTTTGGCGGTTCGAATCCCTAGCGCCGCGTAACGGAGTGAGCTCCAGTGACTTGTCCCAGCTTCTGCCAACCGAAGCAGTTCGAAAGCACGTAAAAAATGCAAGTGGAAAAACAGGAACCATCTTTGGTGGGAAGGTAACAGCGTTCTGTGTTCCTTCGGCGTTGAGTCATGCTGGCCACATGACCTGATGCACTGATGATGTTGTCTAGTTGGGTCATGAAACGTCTGCAAGAAAGCCACCAAGCTCAGAGAACACCAAGGACCTATAGTCCTCCTCCTTCTCTCTTCTTCCTCTTTTTCCTCCTCCTCCACTCTGAAAACCCCTCTCTCTTCTAGCACTGATGATGTTAGTTGGGGTAATGAAACATCTGCAAGAAAACCACCAAGCTCAGAGAACACCAAGGACCTATAGTCCTCCTCCTTCTCTCTTCTTCCTCTTTTTCCTCCTCCTCCACTCTGCAAACCCCTCTCTCTTCTAGCACTGATGATGTTAGTTGGGGTCATGAAACATCTGCAAGAAAACCACCAAGCTCAGAGAACACCAAGGACCTATAGTCCTCCTCCTTCTCTCTTCCTCCTCTTTTTCCTCCTCCTCCACTCTGCAAACCCCTCTCTCTTCTAGCACTGATGATGTTAGTTGGGGTCATGAAACATCTGCAAGAAAGCCACCAAGCTCAGAGAACACCAAGGACCTACAGTCCTCCTCCTTCTCTCTTCCTCCTCTTTTTCCTCCTCCTCCACTCTGCAAACCCCTCTCTCTTCTAGCACTGATGATGTTAGTTGGGGTAATGAAACATCTGCAAGAAAGCCATCAAGCTCAGAGAACACCAAGGACCTATAGTCCTCCTCCTTCTCTCTTCCTCCTCTTTTTCCTCCTCCTCCACTCTGCAAACCCCTCTCTCTTCTAGCACTGATGATGTTAGTTGGGTAGTGAAACATCTGCAAGAAAGCCACCAAGCTCAGAGAACACCAAGGACCTATAGTCCTCCTCCTTCTCTCTTCCTCCTCTTTTTCCTCCTCCTCCACTCTGCAAACCCCTCTCTCTTCTAGCACTGATGATGTTAGTTGGGGTAGTGAAACATCTGCAAGAAAGCCACCAAGCTCAGAGAACACCAAGGACCTATAGTCCTCCTCCTTCTCTCTTCCTCCTCTTTTTCCTCCTCCTCCACTCTGCAAACCCCTCTCTCTTCTAGCACTGATGATGTTAGTTGGGGTAATGAAACATCTGCAAGAAAGCCACCAAGCTCAGAGAACACCAAGGACCTATAGTCCTCCTCCTTCTCTCTTCCTCCTCTTTTTCCTCCTCCTCCACTCTGCAAACCCCTCTCTCTTCTAGCACTGATGATGTTAGTTGGGGTAATGAAACATCTGCAAGAAAGCCACCAAGCTCAGAGAACACCAAGGACCTATAGTCCTCCTCCTTCTCTCTTCCTCCTCTTTTTCCTCCTCCTCCACTCTGCAAACCCCTCTCTCTTCTAGCACTGGTGATGTTAGTTGGGGTAATGAAACATCTGCAAGAAAGCCACCAAGCTCAGAGAACACCAAGGACCTATAGTCCTCCTCCTTCTCTCTTCCTCCTCTTTTTCCTCCTCCTCCACTCTGCAAACCCCTCTCTCTTCTAGCACTGATGATGTTAGTTGGGGTAATGAAACATCTGCAAGAAAACCACCAAGCTCAAAGAACACCAAGGACCTATAGTCCTCCTCCTTCTCTCTTCCTCCTATTTTCCTCCTCCTCCACTCTGCAAACCCCTCTCTCTTCTAGCACTGATGATGTTAGTTGGGGTCATGAAACATCTGCAAGAAAGCCACCAAGCTCAGAGAGCAAAGAGTTCACGCCCTGAGCTACAAATATTATCCTCTATTAATATAGTTTTCTGTTGAGTTCAATCAAGTTAATTCAAGCCAGTTAATGCAAAATGGCTTCCTGTGGATACAATATTTGTTTTTCTATCACATTTAAATTGACCCCCTCGGTGGCAGCTTTCCTAGGCCTTCCTAGGCTTTGTGGAAGTTGGATCCCGGGCCACATTTCTTCTCCCCTAATGGAGAAGAAGGGTGGTGATCTCCCTTTGTTTATTTTCCTCGTGTTTTAAGTTCTATTATGTCAGGAGCCGTGAGGTCTTCTGAGCAAGTTCTTTAGGGGAAAAAGCTGTAACGGAGAGAGAGCGAAAAACAGCACGTGGTGGGTAAAGGTTAGCTTCAAGTCTCCCCCCATTGTCAGAAAGTCACCAGGGGCAATGATGTTCTTCTCAAACTTCAGACTTCAGAGCTCCGACCGATCGTTCCATTACATGGAGTATGGGAGTTACTGTCAGAATATTCATGAACTGGCAGAGACATGGTAACAAGGTCAGCCAATGTATAGGCCTGGCAACTGGGTCAGCCAATGGGGACTGTTTGGTGACTGAGAGCCATGCCAGACGACTGGGAGCTTGGGCGTGCCTTCCCTGTGTAGCTCTGAGTCTGTGCAAGAGAACTAGAATCTACTTTGATCTCTGAAGCTGATCTTGTCTGTATTAAGCTCTGCACTCCGAACCGATCTCTCCTCTTCCCCATGTTTTGCCTGTAACTACTACCACATTGGAGAATCCACTATGGGTATTGTACATTTACTCATGAGTTATTATGTATATCAGTGTTTCTCAACCTTGGCCACTTGAAGATGTTTGGACTTCAACTCCCAGAATTCCCCAGCCAGCGAATGCTGGCTGGGGAATTCTGGGAGTTGAAGTCCAGACATCTTCAAGTAGCCAAGGTTGAGAAACACTGATGTATATAAAGAAGTTGATGAATCCTGCTGAATCAGTTATCTGTGTGTGCCTTCTGGATGTGATTTCTCCAACAAACTCTGACAGATATAGAATCAAAATAACATTCCTTTCTCAGAGAGTCAAGGACATCTTGCCCTGCGCCTGGAGGGGCGTGACTGGGAGGCATCTCCAGTTGGGACGGTGCCTGTTTGGATCCCGGAATGGAACTGTGGGTGCCGGGCAAGGGCTTGGACTTTAATTTGGATGTGGAAAACCTGGGAGGTTCCAGATTCGGGTTTTCCCCAGATGTGCCAATTTCACATCTTTAATAAAACGGAATTTTGAGGAACTTCAAGCCTCTTCTTTCGTTTGGGGTGTTACTCGAACCCTGACACTGAGACTGGGAGAGAGCCGGTACCAATTGATCGTGACCCGTCAAAACCGCGGTCCACTAAAGCGCGCCCGATTAAAGCGCGTACCTGACGTCATCAGCAGCGCGACAAATACGACCGCGGAGAAAAAAGGGCGCTTTAAAAAGCGCTTTTAAAGCAAGCCGATTCACATAAAGGTAAGGGTTAGGTTAAGGGTTAGGTTTAGGTTTAGGGTTAGGGTTAGGTTAAGGGTTAGGGTTAGGTTTAGGGTTACGTTAAGCGTTAGGGTTAGGTTTAGGGTTAGGTTAAGGGTTAGCGTTAGGTTTAGCGTTAGGTTAAGGGTTAGGTATAGGGTTAGGTTTAGGGTTAGGTTAAGGGTTAGGGTTAGGGTTAGGGTTAGGTTTGGGGGGGGTTAGGTTTAGATTTACCCTTTAATTTTAAGTTTACCGCTCACAGCGTGCTGTTTTCGTCGCGCTGTGATGACGTCACGTACGCGCTTTCGTCGAGCGCGCTTTAGTCTACCGCGGTTTTGTGGTGGAACCCCAATTGATAGGCAGCTCGGACTGTTGAAGTCCCTCCACCTGTGCTCTTCTTCCATTAACTAGGACTTGGCGAATACCTTTCTAAGCATCTAAGGCTAGGAAAGTTGGATAACCGTTTCCATAATTTTAAAAAAAAAACCAACTTAAGAGACAAGCTACAGGATTATGCCCTCATCTCTATCCTCTCCAGCTAACGAATCTAAGTTTCTTTCAGCCAGGAACTGCGGTAAGCTCCACTTCGTTTCCCGAGATGTCAAATTCCGAAAGCCAATTTTCATCCTCAGGAAACGTATTTGCGACTAATACTAAATGTTTATATATATTTTTTTAATATAAGGGAAAGGTCACGTCGTTATTCTTTTGTCAAAGGCTGATAGGAGGCCCATTTGTGGTATATGAACCTGAATTACCCTCTCGTTCAATCCCAGCCAGATCTGTTTATCACGTCGAGTTATACCGGAGGTTTTGGAGAGGTTTTATTCGATAGGATTGAATTTCGGTAAGAGTTCGTAATTGGAACTGTAAAAGTTTCCTTTAGGGCTTGGAGTTGACTTTAAAATGCAAAGCTTTTTTTTTTTTTTGAGTGAAGTGGCTTTTCTCTCCAATATTTTTAAAAGAAGGTGAGGATTTGGCTGAAAGTTAAAGGAATATGGCCTGTTGATATGAGGAGGGACGAAAAAAAGGCTCTTTAAGATTAAAACTGTACTCAAGATAGAACATAGAATCCTAGGGACCTCGGAGGTCTTCTAGCCCAACCCTCTTCTCAAGGAAGGAGCCTTACACCATCCCCGGCAAATGATTGTCGGGTCTATTTGAGAAATCAAGATGACATGTTACCAACTCATTCTCCTTAGAGTGCACACAGTGAATAGACATAGCAAAAGCAATAGCACTTAGACTTATATACCGCTTCACAGTGCTTTCTAGCCCTCTTTAAGTGGTTTACAGAGTCAGCCTCTTGCCCCCAACAATCTGGCTCCTCATTTTACCCACCTCGGAAGGACGGAAGGCTGAGTCAACCTGGAGCCAGTCAGGATTGAACTCCAGACTGTGGGCAGAGTCAGCCTGCAATACCACATTCTAACCACTGCACCACTATGGCTTCCTACCTTCTCATTTCCCTCCCTCCTTTCCTTCCCACTTAGCACTTAGACTTATATACCGCTTTACAGTCCTTCCTTCCTTCCTTCCTTCCTTCCTTCCTTCCTGCCTGCCTGCCTGCCTGCCTTCCTTCCTTCCTTCCTTCCTTCCTTCCTTCCTTCCTTCCTTCCTTCCTTCCTTCCTTCCTTCCTTCCTTCCTTCCTTCCTTCCTAGCACTTAGACTTATATACTGCTTCACAGTGCTTTACAGCCCTCTCTAAGCGGTTTACAGAGTCAGCCTCTTTCCCCCAACAATCTGGGTCCTCATTTTACCCACCTCGGAAGGATGGAAGGCTGAGTCAACCTTGAGCTGGTCAGGATCGAATTCCTGGCAGTGGGCAGAGTTTGCCTGCAACACTGCATTGTAACAAATGCGCCCCTGTGGCTTCCTTCCTTCCTTCTTTTCTTCCTTCCTTCATTCTCAAGCTATACCAAACTTATATACCACTTCACAGTGCTTTTACAGCCCTCTCTAAGCGGTTTACAGAGTCAGCCTCTTGCCCCCAACAATCTGGGTCCTCATTTTACTCCCCTCGGAAGGTTGGAAGGCTGAGTCAACCTTGAGCCGGGCGAGACTCGAACTGCCAAATTGCAGGCAGCCGGCAGTCAGCAGAAGTAGCTTGCAGTACTGCACTCTTAACTACTGCGCCACCGCAGCTCATGGTTTGTGGTTTGTGGAATCTGGACAGCCCCAGATGGACACACCTTGACACACAATCACTCACCATCGTCCTTCGTTCGCTCAGTGACTGGTGGATTGCTGGGAACTCCATCTCCGATGCGGGTGAAGGCCAGCACCTGAATCTCATACACCACGTACTTCTGCAGGGCAGCCAGCAGGACCGAAAGCGTGTGGTTCCCTCGGACCACCTGGCTGCTTGGTTGACTTTGAACGTCTCTGGCCTTGTACAAAACCTGCAGAGGAGAACAGAAAAGTTTTGATAAAAGGGTCTGGGGAAAAGAACAAAACCCTTCCTAATAAAAGAAGCACAACCACATGAGCTGTTTTGACTTAATTGAGGCTACAGAACCTTGGGTTTTGTTCTAGTAGGTACGAAGATGATGACAGAAGTTGAGATATCTTTAGAGCAGAGGTGGGTTCCTACCAGTTCGCACCTATTCGGTAGAACCGGTTCGTCAAATCTACCGAACCGGTTAGAAGAGGTTCCACCAGTGGACCCGGAAAGCAGGCCACACCTACAGAAGGGGTTCCAAAATTTTTTGAAACCCACCACTGGTCCTTGGATAGGATTATTCTACACTCTCATGCTCCTATTTATAAAACTCAGGGCCTCTGTGAAAGGTAAGGATGACTACTGCGTTTGTGGTGCAATCAGAACATTGTGTGTGTTGAAGTTGTTTTAACGCAAACCAAAGATGCCTTTTAAAAAACAAGTTGACATCCTATTCTTATGCATGCCAGTGCTGTGTGAGAGTTAATTTAAGGTGGTTCTGACAAGTGTCGTCGGCATCTTCATAGCCGGTCACATGGGTGGCAAGCCACTCCCATCCGGTCACATGGGCGGCAAGCCACTCCCACAAAGGAGGTCACACCCACAGAGTAGGTTCGAACAATTTTTGAAACCCACCACTGCTTTAGAGCAATGTTTCTTAAGCTGGACAACTTTAAGATGGGTGGACTTCAACCAGTGGTGGGATTCACATTTTTTTTTACTACCGGTTCTGTGGGTGTGGCGGCATGGTGGGCGTGGCTTGGTGGGCATGGCTTGGTGGGCATGGCTTGGTGGACATGGCAGGACAAGGATACTACAAAATCCCCGTTCCCTCCCCACCCCACTAATCTGCTTTCCAGCTCCGTTCTCCTGTGCAGGGCAACAGAAGAAGACTCAGCCAATCAGCTGGGATACCGATCAGCTGGGACTCGGGAGGCAGAGAATAGATGGGGGCATGGCCAGCCAGAGGTGGTATTTGCCAGTTCTATGAACTACTCATCATTTCCGCTACCGGTTAGACAGAACTGGCTGAATATCACCTCTAACTCCCAGAATTCCCCCACCAGCCATGTTTGAAGTTGCTAAGGTTGAGATATGCTTCTTTAGAAAAATGGGGGACAATATTTGGGTTTAGATGCCTACCTTGTAGCCCAGGATGAGCCCGTTTTGCTCAGGTTCGGGCACGGCTGACCATGTCAAAAGGATCTGAGTGGAACTCACGGCTTCAGCGGACACATTTGCTGGGGAAGCTGACGGAACTGTGTGTGATCAAACGAAGAGCAATTAAAATCCAAACTCACCATCTGCCCATTCCTTTGAGATTCTAGGATCTGAGCCGCCATCAAAACACCAAAGAGAAACAGAGAACTAGAGTTGTTTTAAAAACCAAGTACAGAGTAGGAGGTGACCAGGTTGAGCCTGAGGGAGGGGTCAAATGCATTATCAGTCACGAGTCCCTGCACACCCACAAGAAATCTAAGCCCAGCCCACTTTGAATGCCTTTCTTATCTCCCACTCATTTCCCTTCACTGTTAGTTGGCCAGATTCTTGTAGCGAGCTGAAGCTTGCGATCAATATTTATACTTATTTGAACTGCCCGACTCTCTGGATTTCCTGGGCGCTTGACATATAGGTAGTCCTCAACTTACTGTAATGGAATCTGGTTGTTATGGTCATACCCAAGGGTTGTATTTTATGACCTTTTGTGTGCAAATACCACAAACACTAAGCAAAACCCTGATTACTATGGACATCGTTTTGCTGAAGATCGGAAGTGTCAACTTTGGATGAAACCATTGTAAAATGTGGTCATGTGACTGTAGGAGGCTATTTATAGCCATAAATATAAAAGTGGCAATGTTGCTGAGTGGTTGAAATGCGTTCCTATGACTTGTGTGTGTGTGTGTGTGCGTGTGTATGCCACAGTGATGGGATTCAATTTTTTTTATTACCGGTACTGTGGATGTGGCTTGGTGGCCGTGAAAGGGGAAGGATACTGCAAAATCTCCATCCCTTCCCCACTCCAGGGGAAGGTTACTGTTAAATCCCCATTCCCTCCTGATCAGCTGGGACTCAGGAGGCAGAGAATAGATGGGGCGGGGCCAGCCAGAGGTGGTATTTACCGGTTCTCCGAACTACTCAAATTTTCCACTACCGGTTCTCCAGAACTGTTCAGAACCTGCTGAATAACACCTCTGAAATGCCCCCAAATATCAGAATTTCTGATCTAGGTCATAAGTCCTCTTTTTGGGGGTCAGTTATAACTTCCAGTAGTGCCTGAGTTGTAAGTCCAGTAGTGGTCATAAGTCATTTCACATATTAATGATGGCTTTGAAAAAAGAGATGACCTTCATTCAATAGAAGCCCAGAAATGAGATTTAAACCAAGCCGTGCTAAATCTTAGAGATGTTAAACTGAATTCCCAGCTGCTGGGGCATGACCCGTCAAAACCGCGCTCGACTAAACCGCGCCCGATTAAACCGTGTCGCTGATGTCATCAACAGAGCGACAACAGTCAGTGCGGAGAAAGAAGGGCGCTTTAAATAGCGCTTTGAAAGCAAGCCAATTCAACTTAAGGTAAGGGTTAGGTTTAGGGTTAGGTTTAGGGTTAGGTTAAGGGTTAGGATTAGGTTTAGGGTTAGGTTAAGGGTTAGGTTTAGGGTTAGGTTTAGGGTTAGGTTAAGGGTTAGGGTTAGGGTTAGGTTTAGGGTTAGGTTTAGGATTAGGTTTAGGGGGGTTAGGTTTAGGGGTTAATTTTAGGTTTAGGGTTTACAGCGTGCTTCTGTCTCCGCGCTGTTGTCACCCTGTTGATGACATCAGCGGCGCGGTTTAATCGGGCGCGGTTTAGTCGGGCGCGGTTTTGTGGTGGAACCCTGCTGGGGTCAGCCCCTCTGAAGGAAACCAGGTTAACCATTGGACTATGAGCATCTTCTTCCCCTTGCCATGCCTCGCCTGAACTTTTTTCTTCTACTCTGCCTTCTTGTAATGACATTTGAATATAATGGTCTTTCACCACCGCAGCAGTTGTTTGATTTGGCCTGTTAAATATTTTAATGAATTGTACTGTGGAATGGGGTTGTTTTGAATAGTATTATAAGCTGCCTTGGAGATCAATCTGTATTTGAGTGGCTTGCTATAAATCTTTTAGATGAACAAATAAATTAAACACGGGTCCCCAGATGGAGGAGACACTGTCTCATTATCCGAACCGTTCCTCTCCACCTTGTACAGGACATTATGCATACATATCAACCCTCGCAAATACGCACGGCTTCCCACACCAATCTGCAACTGTCTTGCCTTTGCTCTGTTCTTGTGGCCTAGCTGGAGAGGAATATCTGGAGTTACTTTTTCAGCAAGATGTGAAAGCAAGGGAAGAGACCACTCTCTCCTGTTGTCCAAGATTTGGCCTATTAATTCCAGCTGACCACGGAACTGGTGCAACGCTTTCCCTCCCTACGGAAGTTATTTCAGAAATAACTACCCTAATGGTCCATTTTCTCTCAAGGTAGCCGTAGATGTTAGGAAAGAACTGCAACTACTGTGCTGTACTCTTCAGCCAGTTTTAGAAGGTAGCATCATTAAGGAACCAACTATCCCACTCCAGAAATTCCACCGGCTTCCTGGGACCTTGACGTGACCATGGGAGATTTACAGATACAAGCAGAGGTTATAATGAGAAGCTGGTGGAGAACTTCTGTGAGCTGGATGGCTCAAGTATGACTCTACCTGAAAATGGCACGGTTTGAAGATCTCTGATAGCATCTCGCACCAAAAGTCAGTCTCTTTTCTCACACAGGTTCCAAAATTGCTTATAGTATCATTTGAGACAAGAGGTTTCTGTTCTGTCCCCTGATCCTAATGAATATGCAGATACAGGATTGGCTGGAGTGGCTAGGAGCCTAGAATGCTATCTTCCCACCAGTGGACCCGGAAAGCCGGCCACACCTACAGAAGAGGTTCCAAAGTTTTTTGAAACCCACCACTGGTCCTTGGATATGATTATTCTACACTATCATGCTCCTATTTATAAAACTCAGGGCCTCTGCAAAAGGTAAGGATGACTACTGCGTTTGTGGTGCAATCAGAACATTGCGTGTGTTGACGTTGTTTTAACGCAAACCAAAGATGCCTTTTAAAAAACAAGTTGACATCCTATTCTTATGCATGCCAGTGCTGTGTGAGAGGTGATTTAAGGTGGTTCTGACAAGTGTCGTCGGCATCTTCATATCCGGTCACATGGGCGGCAAGCCACTCCCACCCAGTCACATGGGTGGCAAGCCACTCCCACAAAGGAGGCCACACCCACAGAGTAGGTTCGAACAATTTTTGAAACCCACCACTGCTGATACCGTAGTTTCATATGGAAGATAATGCCTTGAAACATCCTGAAGATAATAAACAGTCTCAAACTGTTGCAAAAACCGACTCCAATTTCAGATCGATTTAGCTCAAATAAAAGGCAAGATGGGGACATTGTGGTCCCTTAAGTAACCAGCTGAGATCTTTCCCACAAGAAAAGCGAGGCCCAGAACTCTTCATTTTCTACAGAGGTGATTCGATGTCCTACAGCAATATTTGATGAAAGTCCGTCTCATCTAACCTAATCCTTTTAGAAAGCCAGAAGCTACCCAATTAAGTCCAGCAGCCCTCAATATTTGCTATGGAAACACAGCCTAAGAATGTCGAATGTTTCAAATAAAAAACTTTTTTTGGGGGGGTGGGGGGAAAGGGAAGGAAACAATGCAGTCTGAAGGCTTTAATTTAAAGGTCATAATAAAATTACTGTCACTAACCTCCCCGTGACGGGCAGAAACGCTACATCTCCCCTCTCCATTGCCTCTCCATTCTTACGCCTCTGAGCAGCATTTAGAGAGGTGTAACTCTATTCGGTTAACACAATTAGATTTTCAGGGTGCCCTAAGGGTCTCGGATGAGAATTGTATTTATTTGTGTGCTGCTTTGGCCTCTTCCCCAGCATCCCTCCCCCACACATTGCGTGGAGACAGCGATGTTTAGAAGGCACCGTTTCTGAAAAGGCTGCCCTGTGGCCCTCAACGTTAAAACTCCAACCTGTTCAAACCAGGAGAATAGCAGTAGACTTATATACCACTTCATAGGGCTTTCAGCCCTCTCTAAGCGGTTTACAGAGAGTCAGCATATTGCCCCCAAAAATCTGGGTCCTCATTTTACCCACCTCGGAAGGATGGAAGGCTGAGTCAACCCTGAGCCGGTGAGATTTGAACCGCTGAACTGCTGATCTAGCAGTAGCCTGCAGTGCTGCATTTAACCACTGCGCCACCTTGGCTCAGGAGAATGTCTCTGGGCACCTCGGCGAGGAAAACGCGCAGAGGAAACTTGCTTTCATTGCGTCTGTGCGCGCTTGAGAAATCATGTTTACGTTTTTCGTCAACGCACAAAAGCCTATTGCGGTCTAGTTCTGGAAATATGAGCTGTCTAAACAAGCAGCTGTGATGTCCCAAATGTGCTTTTTTCAAGAGGCAACTGGGCTTTAGGTTTTTTTCTTTCAAGACGTGTCATTTCTCATCTCAGAAGCTTCTTCTGAAGAAGCTTCTTCAGAGCTAAGAAACTTCTTCAAAAACTGAAGAAGCTTCTTGGATGAGAAGCAAAACGTCTTCAAAGAAAAAGCAAGAAAGTCCAGTTGCCTCCTGAAAAAGCCCCTTTGGGACAACCCTGACCTGGAGGACTGAGAATCTCCATAAACCTTGAAGACGAAGCTCTGAAGAAGCTTCTTGGATGAGGTCTCCAAAGGTCTTCAAAGAAAAAAACAGGGTCCAGTTGTCTCTTTCAGTCCTCTTTGACCTGGAGGACTGAAAGGACCTGGAGGACTCTTGAAAAAGCACCTTTGACCTGGAGGACTGAGAATCTCCATAGGAGCTTAACGCATGATCCTGATTTCTTTTTGAGTCTGACCACCAAATATTTAAGAGGAGAAACAATATTCCACTCTTAAGAGTGTCCCGGACCGCTTGTAGAAAGGCTCTGGACCGCGATCCTCCTTCTCTGTCAATCAAACGCGGAATAATAGCCAGTAGCTATTGGGGAGGAAGATGTCATACTCAAGGGTAGAAGGGGATGTGTGGGGTTGAGAGGAGGCATCGCCGACAGTTCGTGTCGCGTCTCGTTCCTTCTTCATCAATACCATGCACAACATTTCAGATCTGTCAAAACCTCGACATCTGTCACTTTTAACTCCGTACCTGAGTCACACAAGGGTATTCACAAGACATGCGGGCACGCGCGCACACACACACACACACACACACTCGGGAGCTCCAACTACCCTCTCTGTGAAACTCCAGGTGGATCAAATCACCTCAGCAACACTTTCTGCGTCCCCCAATTAGCCGGGGTATCGGAAGAACATTCTAGACCATTCTCTCCCATTCCATCCCTGTTCGCTCCTCAGGTTGAATCTTTTTTCCTCCCCCCCCCTCCACTTTTTTTTTTTGGATTCGTCTTCTCCTGGATTTATCTCTCGCAAGAATATAATTATGTTAAAGGACTATAGATTGCCAAGAGACACGAGTGTTTTTGGCAGGCTGCCTCGGATTTATCTACAGATCTTCACGAAGAGAAAACTCCGTTATGAATGGCTTCTCGAGGGAGGGGAGGAGGGGGGGGGCACGCGAAAGGAAAAAAAGAAGCAGCAACGCCGCCAGATTTTGGCGTGAAGGCAGCAACTTGTCATCCAACCGCTGTTGTTTTTCGGCTGCTCAATTGCTTCTGACTCTTCGAGACCCAACGGAGGCAATTTTGCCAGGATTGTCTGTCAGCAGCTACCGTATTTTTCGGAGTATAAGACGCACCGGAGAATAAGACGCAGCAAGGTTTTGAAGAGGCAAATTTTAAAAAAAAAGTTTTTGCACTCTGCAGGCATCTCCAAAAAAGGCCCGTTTTTTGCAAAAATGGGCCAGTTTTCTTTTCCAAAAAAGGGAGCATAAATAGCCTTTAGGAGGCTTGTAGAGTGCTCCTGCGGGCTGGGGAGGGGGAAATAGAGCAAAAAAGGCTTGTTTTTCACTCATTTCTGCCCTCTCCAGCCCCCAGGAGTAGTCTGAAAGCCCCCTAAAGGCTATGCACAGCCATTTTGGTGAAGGGTGAGGTTTCTGGAGGCAAAAAATTGCTGTATTCAGTGTATAAGATGCACCCAGATTTTCAGCCTCTTTTTTGAGGGAAAAAGGTGCGTCTTATAATCCAAAAAACACGGTACTTGTTGGAGTTCTTGTAAGCTTGCTGTTGCAGGCAGAGTATTTTCTCCCAATGAAGGTTGACCTTTTCATAGGAAGTTTCTTGGAGATGGAATCGTTTCATTGCTGGACGGGTTAAGTCCTTCTGAATTCTGTACGATTAATTTCTGAATAAAACTAGGTTGTTCTTTCGAGAGAACCGGATGGCTTAATTGCACCCCATCCCCTTGCTGTGAAAACCCAAGCCCGAAATTCCGGTGGTTTAAGTGAGACGTTTTGTTAAGTGAGTTTTGCCCCGTTTCTCGCCACAGTTGTTAAGTGAATCACTGCAGGGGATAGGTTAGGATCCCCAATTGTTAAACGAATCCCATTTCCCCATTGACATTTGCTTGTCACAAGATCACAAAAGGAGATCATATGACTATGGAGAGGCTGCAAAGGTCGTAAGTGTGAAAAACAGACATACCTTAGAACAATTAACCAGTGGAACAACTTGCCTCCAGAAGTTGTGAATGCTTCAACACAGGAAGTTTTTAAGAAGAAGTTGGATAATCATTTGTTTGAAGTGGTGTAGGGTTTCCTGCCTAAGCAGGGGGTTGGACTAGAAGACCTTTAAGGTCCCTTCCAACTCTGTTATTCTATTCTATTCTATTCTATTCTACTCTACTCTACTCCATTCTATTCTAAAATATGAGTTCAGGTATTTGTTTTCAAGGAATTCAGAAAGTTGAACCTCAGGAGGAAACCTGGGTCTATCCTCCATTAAGAGAACCAAGGTCCATCTTTGGTAACATCCTTTGACCAGCATTGCAAATAAAAATGAAAATGATTTACGGCAGAAAACCGATCCCCAGAGAAATGCTGATACTGGCAATATCTAAGACAGCCTTTCCATTCCCACTGCTTTATAGAACGAGCTGCTGGCTCAAAATTCTAGCAAGTTTCTCTGCAAATATCTAAGAGGTCTTGTGATGGAGAAAAGCTAGCTTTGGGAAATTCATCTCGTCTAAGAAAACTGGGCAATGTCTACTGTGGCTTAGATGCTGCCTTGATAGTACTTTGAGATGTTCCACGGTTGATATCTGAAGCACAAAGACATTTTGGAGAAAGGGTGGCCGTGGTGGTGAACAGTCTTGGGGATAACATCCAGTATCCTCAACGCCACCCAATCAGATCCCTAAAGTATCGTTCTGGAAATTATAAAACTGAGCAGGCCATCAATCTGGGGGTGATAATAGCTGCTGTCTACACAGCCTAAAGGGTTGTCGTAAACTCCTTGGATGGCTGTGCAAAATGCATCAATGGGTCAATCCTCCTTAAAGATAAAGGTAAAGGTTCCCCTCGCACATGTGTGCTAGTTGTTCCCGACTCTAGGGGGCGGTGCTCATCTCATTTCAAAGCTGAAAAGCCAGTGCTGCCCAAAGACGTCTCCGTGGTCATGTGGCCGGCATGACTCAACGCCGAAGGCACACGGAACTCTGTGACCTTCCCACCAAAGTGGTTCCTATTTTTCTACTTGCATTTTTTACCTGCTTTCGAACTGCTAGGTTGGCAGAAGCTGGGACAAGTCACGGGAACTCACTCCGTTACACGATACTAGGGATTCGAACCACCGAACTGCCAACTTTCCGATCGACAAGCTCAGTGTCTTAGCCACTGAGCCCTTACTAATCCTCCTTCCTTGACACCATCTCAACCACCTTTGTCCAAGAGCGAAGCACTCTCCATGGTTCTCCTTTGGTTTAATGGGTCCCTTCCTCCATCATCGTTAATGAAAATATGCAAATTCGGAGATGCCAGGCGTTTATTGCGGAAAAAAAAAAAGGAAGAACAGAGGGCAAGTCCCATTTTCAGTGATGAATGAGACGCAGCCTTAGCCACGCAGCAACGAGAAGGCCTCGTATGATTATGGAGACAAATTGCAAATACAACCCCTACTCATTGGGCAGGTTAGCTACGGCGTGATTTACTCTCGCTATTGAATACTTAATTCCGGAAAGGTCACTGCGCTCAATTACTCACCCACAGGAGAAAGGTAAATTACATGGGGTGCATATGGGGCGGGGAGTTGAGGAAGAAGCCTTGTTAGAAGTTATCCAGAGAACAGCTTAATGAACTACCTTCTGCCAAAGTTCACGAACTAGTCTGGCTACTTCACAGTGGTGGGATTCAATTTTTTTTTACTACTGGTTCTGTGGGTGTGGCTTGATGGGCGTGGCCAGGTTGTCATGTGACTGGGAGGGCGTGGCCAATTTACCCGTCATTTTGCAATTTAGCAGTCCATTAAAGAATACACAGCAGCCCCCCCCCCTTTTCTATTCTTCTTTTTAATACTGCGTGAAGTTTTTACTCGCGCGCCATTTTGGGCCTGGGAGCCAAAACGGGATAGCAATAGCAATAGTTAGGCTTATATACTGCTTCATAGGGCTTTCAGCCCTCTCTAAGCGGTTTACAGAGTCAGCATATTGCCCCCAACAACAATCTGGGTCCTCATTTTACCCACCTCGGAAGGATGGAAGGCTGAGTCAACCTTGAGCCTGGTGGGATTTGAACAGCCAAACTGCTGAACTGCAGTCAGCTGAAATAGCCTGCAGTGCTGCATTTAACCACTGCGCCATCTCGGCTCTTGGGATGTGTGGGGACTCCTGGAAGGGGCAGGGTAGAGAGGGATGGGGTCAGCCAGAGGTGGCATTTGCTGGTTCTCCAAACCGGTTAAATTTCCGCTACCAGTTCGTGCAAACCAGTACGAACCGGTTGAATACCACTTCTGCTACTTTGGCTTGCTGCTCTGATGGTGGTTTTTTTATTCTGGCCGTAGATCCTGTGGAATCTGCTCGGCTGAGAATCGCTCTTACTAAAATTGGACCACTCGGCAAAACCGAACTGCGTGGCTCTATGATGGGATGTAGTATGGAAGTGGATCCCCAGGAGGGAAGGGGTGGATTCCAGAGGAGTAAGAGGCAATTCAGCCCAGAAATCATGTGTGAGAGAAAGAGGGTGAAGACAGCCCCTCCTTAATAATTCCCAGAGTATACTGTAGATGCAGATAGTAGAGACTTCAATCTGGCAAGATTCTGTCTCTAGGTATGGAACAATGAAGAACTCAGCTTGGAAGAGCAGACAGATGTCATTCTTGGTTTTGGACCTGACAGAAATGGACTGGTGTAAGAAATGCCTTCCGGGTGCGAATCTACGTTATGACAATCCCAAGCCAAAGGAAATGCTTGGAAAAAAACACACCATTTAAGAGCAACAAGCTCCTTTCCCATCGCTTACCTGATTCTCGCGTACGGCCTCGCACCACCTCGCTCCAGGGTCCCGACCCAATGGCGTTGAAGGCTTGGATCTGTAGTTCATATTCAGTCCACTCCTGAAGATCCTCGACGGTAACTTCCGTCTCCAGTCGGTCGGTGATGGCCTTGGCCAGGGTAGGGCATTGCGTGTCCACACACCAGTACTTGATCCTGTAGCCCACGGATTCAGGGTTCCCATTGTATTGGGCATCAGGCAGAGGCTGAGCGTGGTCAGAAAAAGAAAGAAAAAAGGATCAGTGAGGATCACTTCCATCCACCCAGCCCACCAGGATAGGAAGGCAAGAAATGTTGCGAATCCCCTTGATTAGGGATTTACATCTGGTGGGATCATGGAAAAGGACCTTCTTGGTGGTGGCCTCTTCTCTATGGAACAAGAGCCGAGGTGGCGCAGTGGTTAAGGTGCAGTACTGCAGGCCATTTCAGCTGACTGTTATATGCAGTTCAGCGGTTCTAATCTCACCGGCTCAAGGTTGACTCAGCCTTCCATCCTTCCGAGGTGGGTGAAATGAGGACCCGGATTGTTGGGGGCGATATGCTGACTCTGTAAACCGCTTAGAGAGGGCTGAAAGCCGTATGAAGCGGTAGATAAGTCTAACTGCTATTGCTATCATTCACTTGGAGGTACAATAGTCTTGTTGCTTTTTCGAAAGGCCCTGAAGACATGGTTTTCTCAGTGGATCACTGAGGATCCCAAACGGAGTCGGAACCGATCAAGTGGTTGATTTTTTATTGTGTTGTTGCTGCCGTGGGGGAAAGGGGATTATGGGCTGTCCTTATTTTTAATGTTGCAAGACACCCGGAGTGAGTTGGGAAGCCATATGCCTTTGTTTAGCAAATAAATAAAACAAATATTCTTACAAACGACCTTAGCAAGTAGGAGGATTCTAGAACTACGGGGAGATGTTTGAAATGAGCGGTCTTTGGCGCTCTCTGGGTTTGGTTGATTTTCTGAAGACCTTTCATTACCCAACTAGGGAACATCATCAGGCAGCATGGATGATGTTATTTAGTTTGGGTAATGAAATATCTACAAGACCCCCACAGTGCAAACATCTCTCTGTAGTTCTAGAATCCTTGTGTAGAATCCTTGTAGCTGAGGGTTGAAATGAGAGGTCCTTGGTGCTCTCTGAGCTTGAAGACATTTCATGACCCAACTAGATTACATCATCAGTACTAGAAGGGTTTCTGGAGAGGAGGAGGAGAAGGAGGACTGTGGGGTCCTTGATGCTCTCTGAGCTTGGTGGTTTTCTTGCAGATGTTTCATGGCCCAGACTAGGTAACATCATCAGTACTAGAAGGGAGTGAGAGGAGGAGGAGGAGGAGGAGGAAGAGGAGGAAGAGGAGGAGGAGGAAGAGGAGGAGGAGGAGGAGGAGGAAGAGGAGGAGGAGGAGGAGGAGGAGGAGGACTGTCAGGTCCTTGGTGCTCTCTGAGCTTGATTGTTTTCTTGCAGGCGTTTCGTTACCCAACTAGGCAACATCATCAGTTCAGCTCTCCTTTCAACCCTGAGCTACAAGGATTCTCTTTTGTTCGTTGTTTGAACTTTGAGAGCTGATCGCTGTCTGCGAACTACTAAGACAGATCCCGACATGTGGCTCACACTATTAATAACACTAATTATACAATCAGGTGATCCACACCTGTCGGTTTTTTGCCCGCCTCTCGGGCTCCATGCCAATTAATCCACCTTCCCCATTTAGTGCAACACCCCACGCCTCTTTCTTTGACTGGGGCCCAAAATGCCAGTTTGGGTGCTCATACTGGCATCTGGGGTACGTCTGCTGGGATTTGCTTTTATAAGGCCAATGGCGAACAAGAGGAGAAATTAATTCCCATAGTAGTTAATGGGGTGCCTTAATGAGCTGGAGAGTGCACAGGGTTTTTTTTTGGGGGGGGGGGGAGGAAAGGCTTCCTTCTCTGCAAGATGAGATAGCGGATTTGCTTGGAGAAATTGGGGAGCGGGGGATTTTTTCTCTCTCTCTCTTTTTTTTTTTTGCATTCGGTAGCAGAAGAGGAAGGCGTCTCGCAGTGGCCGAGCAGCAGGAGAAATTGGAATATTTGAATGAATTTTCATCAAGCGAGGGTGGGTCAGCCGTCAAAGGCACAAGATAAATCCATTTATCAAAGGCCGTGCCATTTATCACCCGGTCCCCGAGTTAATCACTCAGCTCTGTAATCTATCACGGAGATATAACCTCCACATTCACGCCTGTTTCTACGTGAAAACCATTTTCTTTGCAGTTTAAAACTTTTCGGAAATTCGACGGAGAGCAGCTCCAGCAGCCAAGAATTCATTCTCATTTGCTTTGGAGTCGTATTGCCTTAGTAAACAAAGAGGCAACATATGGTTGAGTCCCATTATGTTGCCTTGGAAATGTCTTGCTAGGATTTTGTTGGCCTGTTGGTGTATCAGCCCTACCTAAGGGAGAAGGGCAGGCTCTGATTTATGCCTGCCCAGATGCAGATAAGAAACAGCAAAGAAATTGCAGGGGGGGGGTGGGGAATTAGAGGGGAATTCAGTTACCGGTATGGGTTTTTTAGGGGTAGAGGAAGAAATAACAAAAGAAAAAAAATAATGGCATCATCCATCCCTATCATTTCTAGAAGTATAATGGGAAGAGGAGAAAGCAGAACTGGGTGGTGGAGTGAAGTGTGTCACCTGCTTAGAATCATTACATTGCCACAAGCGATCCAACCCCTCTTGAATTCTGTCGATCCTTAAGTAAAGATGAAGGCAAAGGTTCCCCTCACACCTATGTAATAGTCGTTCTTGACTCTAGGGGGCAGTGCTCATCTCCGTTTCAAAGCCGAAGAGCCAGCGCTGTCTGGAGACATCTCTGTGGTCATGTGGCCAGCATGACTCAACGCCGAAGGCTCACCGAAAGCTGTTACCTTCCCACCAAAGGTGGTTCTTATTTTTCTATTTGCATTTTTTATGTGCTTTTGAACTGCTAGGTTGGCAGAAGCTGGGACAAGTCACGGGAGCTCACTCCGTTACGCGGGGCTAGGGATTCGAACCGCTAAACTGTCGACCTTTCTGATCGACAAGCTCAGCGTCTTAGCCACTGAGCCACCATGCCCTATCCTTATCTGCGTCAATCCTTATCTGGTGCCAATTTAGCATTGAACTTTGACTAGATTCTTGTAGGTAGGCTTGAACATTAAAGCTTTGAACGGCAACTTAGCACGTGGTCCTGATCCTTTGTGCCTTAGAGTTTGTGTCCCATTATTCTCAAACATCTCAGGGCTTCCCAGGACTGACATTCCACCCACCTGGAGGTCAATTCAAGGAGAAGACTCTCCGAAGAGAAACCGTTAGGAAGCCATGCTTTCTTCTACACTGGTCAGTTATTGGTAACTTACCACCCAGCGGACCCACAAGCTTGTCTCACTGGCAGTGCGCACAGTCACACTCCCTGGTGCCACATCTGGGGGTGCCTGGAGGGTCTGAATGACCCGCGAGGGCTGGCTGAATGGGCTTTGGCCAACGATGTTTTCCTGCTTCATCCTGAACCTGTTGGGCAAAGAGAGGTGTCAGAATATTCATGAACTGGCAGAGACATGGTAACTAAGTCAGCCAGTGAGGCTTATTTGGAAACAGGAACTTAAGTAAGACGTCTGGGTGTGGCTTAGCTGTATTAAGCTCTGAGATCTGAACTGAAACATGTCTTTCCTTTCTACAACGTTGGAGCCACACAGAACCAGGACAAATGGGAAGCTTCAGTTCTATTATTTTCACTACTGTGAATCATGGTGGATCTGATTAATAGGGGCAGCGTGCAAATCTAAAGATTAATTCCATAAATATGCTTCTGTCGCAGAATGTACTGAATATGCCCTGCATCTTACAAGGATAGGAAGCCCATAGATGTGGCGTACAGAGATCGCAAGGAAGAATGCCTGATCTATAAACCTACACACGAAAAGTCGGCCCATGCATTCATGCTCCCCTTTTGCTGAAGCTGTTTGTCTTCTGACAGAGGCAGTTTGAGGATGGACCTTCCAATTCCAGAAAAAAGTATTAGCTACAAAAAGTATTAGACTCCAGTGATCAGAAGCAGAGTCATTATAATGGAAAGAGAAAGCTTTGGGTTAAAGTCGTACTGTGTTAAGGTATTATCTTCTCAACCTGTCCTGGATTTTTCTCCCACTGAAATGTTAGGACTGAAAGAAAAATCTCCTTCAGCCTTGTTAAGAGGGTGCATTAACAAAACGGGCTTTAAGCAAAACGACGTCATTAATTTCCCAACAACAACAGACAAGAGAAAAGAAGGATGTTTGACAGAACTTATTTAACAGATGAACAGAGTTGGAAGGGACCTTGCAGGTCATCTAGTCCAACCCCCGCCCAAGCAGGAGACCCTACACCACTTCTGACAGAGGGCAGTCCAGTTTCTTCTTGAAAGCTTCCAGGGATGAAGCTCCCACAACTTCCGAAGGGTCAATTGTTCACCCTGTTAGAAAATTCCTCCTTATTTCCAGGTTGAATCTCTCCTTGGTCAGTTTCCATCCATTATTCCTTGTCTGGCCTTCAGGTGCTTTGGAGAATAGCTGGACCCCCTCCTCTCTGGGGAAGCCCCTCAAATATTGGAAGACTGCTATCCTGTCTCCCCTGGTCCTTCTCTTCCCTAGACTAGCCAGGCCCAGTTTGACAAAAAGGAGGTCAAAGTTCAACAGTTCTCGCTTTCTCCTCTTCGTCCTTTGATGAAGTTGTGAGATGTCACATCGAGTCCCATCACGATACATGGGACCCACAAGCCCAGGCTTCACCTGGACGCGGTATTTTCCCCCCCAAACTGTTGTGTCGAGGCTCATGCAAAGATTTCTAGGAGACTCGACCAAAACATGACAAATGAAATTCAGTCGGGAGAGCCATCTACAATGGCCTAACAGATGGACGTGGAGCAGGTACGTCCAAGCTAGCTCTGCCAATGGCCTCCGATGACTTTCTCCATCAAGCAATGTGTCTAGGCCGTTGCCAGCTTTTCTTTTTTCCTTTAAAACTGGCCCTGCTCCTGTGCCACAAACTCAGACACAGATACAGAGCAGGTGGCACATTCATCAACACAGCGATCCGTGGAAAGTTTTGGATGCTGCCTTTTCCTGGTGTCAACACGCCAATGAGCCTGGAGCAGTGGTGGGATTCAAATAATTTACCAACCAGTTCTCTGCCCTAATGACCAGCTGGGTAGGCGGGGCTCGGTGGTCATGTGATCACGTGGGCGTGGCCAAGTCAATGTCACTCAGGTCGATGGGCACTTCGCCTTAGTTGTTACAATGGTAATAAGGGTTAACTGGAGAGGCAGTTTCTGTAAGCAGGGCAATAAAGGTGAGGCTAGAAACAACACCAGAATGTCTCCTTCCTGCCTTCCTTACAGGATTAGCCCTGGAAAGTGGACGGAAACAAAAGATTTCTTCCAACCGGTTCTCCGAACTGCTTAGAAAGTTACCAACCGGTTCTCCCGAATAGGTGCGAACTGGCTGAATCCCACCACTGGCCTGGAGGAATATTGATAAATGGTGAAGGGCCGAGACTGCAGACAGAAATCTCCAGTTTCTTAAAAGCAAGGATAGAGAGGAGCGTTCTCCCTCTTTCTTCTTTCATTTTTTTCCCCTTTCCCCCTTTTAATCTAGCCCAGAGGTGGGCAGCTGGGGGTACGCAGGGGTTCGGGAGAACCTCTAGCTAAGATTTTGTGCAGTTCGGAGAACCCCCAAATCCCACTCCTGGCTGGCCCCCATCCACCCTGCTACTCCCAGGAGTCCTCATGCAGCCCATTTGGGATGTAGGTAAGGACTGTGTGGGCGATATGCTGACTCTGTAAACCGCTTAGAGAGGGCTGAAAGCCCTATGAAGCGGTAGATAAGTCTAACTGCTATTGCTATTGCTATTCCCTGGTTTCTATCACTTATCCTAGCTGAGGTGGCGCAGTGGTTAGGGTGCAGTACTGCAGGCCACTTCAGCTGACTGTTATCTGCAATTCAGCGGTTCTAATCTCACCGGCTCAAGGTTGACTCAGCCTTCCATCCTTCCGATGTGGGTGAAATGAGGACCCAGATTGTGGGGGCGATATGCTGACTCTGTAAACCGCTTAGAGAGGGCTGAAAGCCCTATGAAGCGGTAGATAAGTCTAACTGCTATTGCTATTGCTATTGCTATTTTTAAACGGATGGGTAAGTCTAGTTTAACGAAAGAGCGCAAAAATGCTCCAAAGCCAGAATAATGCCTCTGAACGATCGTATCAAAATAATTATGCACAGTCGGCATGGAATGCATCTAACACGCCTTTCCGTCCCTCGGTTGGGCCAAACTACGCCGAAAATAAAATAAAAAACCCCCCTCAATTCATTCCAATTTACGGGTTTATCTATTGTGCCTGTTTTCCTCTTGCTATCTTCTCTTCGTCCCTTTGGCTTCAGTGGGACGATTAACATTACAACAGGAGCATAAATAGTCAAAAAAAAAAATTCTAGTCTTTACGATTTTTGTAATGTAAGATTTACATTACAAGCGGGGAATAAATAGGGAAACTGGCGGCTCCCGCTTCTGATCTGAATCTCGTCCCTTTGATCGCGATGCCGTTACGAAGCATGATTTTCCGTTTCATATTCAAAACGCGCCCAGATTAAAACCACAACATTGCACGCCATTGTTTTTATTCCTAATTCTCCGAATTCGTTAAAAAAAAAACGTCTTTGTCAAAAAAAGATGCTAGATGATACCGGGGAATGAATCTGAACACGGGGAGACATTTTCGTTGCTTCTGCCAGAATTTTGCTGAGAAATTTTTTAAAGGCCTTTATTTTATGTTAAGGGGTTTAATTGGGGGGGGGGGGGCAGAAGCAATAAAAGAACCTATGGTTGTTAAGAAAGTAATTTAAGTAAAAATGGGAAGGGAGACTTAAACGGTGCCACAATCTTGTCTATTTTTGGTATAGCGCCTACGGTAAATGATATTTTTCTGAGCTTTTCTTACATTAACGGTTTCTTATATAAAAAGTATGCCAGCGTGCCATTCGAGCACCACGGCATAAAAGCAGGCATGATTTTGAGTTGGTGGGTTTCAGATCTGCCTTCCAAAAGTCCCAGTGAATAAGACATTGTAAATTCTCCATAGATCAAGCATTTGTTCTTCACAATAAGCTCCATCTCCAAGGCCAGGCAAGCTCTTTGTCAGAAATCCCAGGAAATAGGGCAGGGTAGAATGGCAAAAACTTCTGAATGCTCACTTGATAACGTAAACTTCTTGGGATCTTCTGACCATTTGTAACACCGTTGTTTGAGGCTTGAATTGGTATATTGAGACCGAATGAGAATGAAGAGAGCCAGTTTGGTATTACAGTTAAGATGTTCGCCTAGAAACCAAGAGATGGTGAGTTCTAGTCCTCCTTTAGGCATGAAAGACAATTGGGTGCCTTTAGGCCCATCACCAGGAGACTGTGAGTTCTAGACTTGCCTTAGGCATGAAAGCAAACTGGGTGATGTTGGACTAACTGCCAGGAGACGGTGAGTTCTAGCCCTGCTCTAGGCACACAAGCTAGCTGGATGACCTAAGGCCAGTATCCCTTTTTCAGCCACCTTGGGAAAATTGGAGGAAGGAGGAGCATTAAATCTGTTTGCATTGACTTACTTATAAAGTAATAAAGGCAGGATAGAAATCGAATAAAAATAAGTAAATAACCCTGACCTACATCTGATTTAATATTGAAACTTCTTTTGAGTACAGCTACATGTGACAGCATGCTAAAAAGCAGAGACCTCTCCCTGCCAACTAAAGTGTGTCTAGTCAAGGCTGTGGTTTTCCCAGTTGCAATGGATGGCTGTGAAGGTTGGACCACAAGGAAGGCTGAGCGCCAAAGAATGGAGGCCTTTGAACTCTGGTGCTGGAGAAGAAGACTCCTGCATTGAGTCCCTTGGACTGCAAGGCCATCCAACCGGTCAGTCCTAGAGGAGATCCACCCTGGCTGCTCTTGAGAAGGACAGATCCTGAAGTGGAAACTCAAAGACTTTGGCCACCTAAAGGGAAGGAAGAAGGACTCCCTGGCGAAGAGCCTCATGCTGGGAAGGATGGAGGGCAAAAGAAGAAGGACTACAAGGCCATCCAAGTGGTCAGTCCTAGAGGAGATCAACCCTGACTGTTCTTTAGAAGGCCAGATCCTGAAGAGGAAACTCAAAGACTTTGGCCACCTGATGAGAAGGAAGAAGGACTCCCTGGAGAAGAGCCTCATGCTGGGAACGATGGAGGGCAAAAGAAGAAGGAATGCAAGGCCATCCAACCGGTCAGTCCTAGAGGAGATCCACCCTGGCTGCTCTTTAGAAGGCCAGATCCTGAAGAGGAAACTCAAAGACTTTGGCCACCTAATGAGAAGGAAGAAGGACTCCCTGGAGAAGAGCCTCATGCTGGGAATGATGGAGGGCAAAAGAAGAAGGACTGCAAGGCCATCCAAGTGGTCAGTCCTAGAGGCGATCAACCCTGATTGCTCTTTAGAAGGCCAGATCCTGAAGAGGAAACTCAAAGACTTTGGCCACCTAATGAGAAGGAAGAAGGACTCCCTGGAGAAGAGCCTCATGCTGGGAATGATGGAGGGCAAAAGAAGAAGGATTACAAGGCCATCCAACTGGTCAGTCCTAGAGGCGATCAACCCTGATTGCTCTTTAGAAGGCCAGATCCTGAAGAGGAAACTCAAAGACTTTGGCCACCTAATGAGAAGGAAGAAGGACTCCCTGGAGAAGAGCCTCATGCTGGGAAGGATGGAGGGCAAAAGAAGAAGGACTACAAGGCCATCCAACTGGTCAGTCCTAGAGGAGATCCACCCTGACTGCTCTTTAGAAGGCCAGATCCTGAAGAGGAAACTCAAAGACTTTGGCCACCTAATGAGAAGGAAGAAGGACTCCATGGAGAAGAGCCTCATGCTGGGAAGGATGGAGGGCAAAAGAAGAAGGACTACAAGGCCATCCAACTGGTCAGTCCTAGAGGAGATCCACCCTGACTGCTCTTTAGAAGGCCAGATCCTGAAGAGGAAACTCAAAGACTTTGGCCACCTGATGAGAAGGAAGAAGGACTCCCTGGAGAAGAGCCTCATGCTGGGAATGATGGAGGGCAAAAGAAGAAGGACTACAAGGCCATCCAAGTGGTCAGTCCGGGAGGAGATCAACCCTGGTTGCTCTTTAGAAGGCCAGATCCTGGAGAGGAAACTCAAAGACTTTGGCCACCTGATGAGAAGGAAGGACTCTCTAGAGAAGAGCCTCATGCTGGGAACGATGGAGAGCAAAAGAAGAAGGGGATGACAGAGAATGTGGTGGCTGGATGGAGTCACCGAAGCAGTCGGTGTGAGCTTCAATGGACTCCAGAGGATGGAAGAGGACAGGAAGGCCTGGAGGAACGTTGTCCGTGGGGTTGCAATGGGTTGGACATGACTTTGCAACTAACAACAACAACATGCGATAGACATGGGAGAAGCAGAGCATCATACAATAATATTCCTAATGCCGTTGGCTCCGTTTACAAAAAGAAACCACTGTCATATAAGCCAGCAACTGGGGTGCTGTTTTACCTACAAAGAATACCCAAAATCGATTACATCGGGAGAGCTTTAGGGGGAGGGAAATTCTCAGCCGGCGGGAAGTGTGAACGTATTCGGCAGCACTGTTTAGCAGGCCGTTTTGCACTTCGTTGTCTTCCCTAGATTAATTATTTTACTCCGCGGAGAATGACAATGAAAATGCACCAAGCTGAGTCATTCCAGGGCAAACTCTTCGGAGGTGCAAATTTAAGTTCTTTGGAGTAAACGTCTCTCTCCCCCCACACCCACTGTCCCTCCCACCGGTGCTTGGAGACCCTAATGCTGCTCCCTGCTGCCGGCAGCATGCCAGTAGACACAAGCAATGAATTACCAGCTGTTGTTTTTTTACCTGTAATGAGTGTAAGGTGTGAGGTTTGGAATCTCCAACAACTGAGCATTTGACTCCTTCTCCACTTCGCACAGAGTTATCCACTCTTCTTCCTCTCCTATCACGCCAACCTATGGAAAGGGGAAGGGGGGGATTTTATGTTATGTTATGTTGTTATGTTTATTACACTTGTATGCCGCCCTATTCCCGAGGGACTCAGGGCGGCTAACAAACAAGGTGGGGAGGGGGGAAATACAAAAAACAAACAAAGACAAAAACAAATACAAAAAAACAGCTTAAAAACAACGCAACAGTCGCAACAATTCAAGTGGGGCTGGGAACTCAACAGCTCCAGGCCCGCCGGAACAGCCAGGTCTTGATAGCTTTGCGGAAAGCCTGAAGGGTGGTGAGGGTCCGAATCTCCACGGGGGAGATCGTTCCAGAGGGCAGGAGCAGCCACAGAGAAGGCCCTCCCCCGAGGGGTCGACAGTCGACATTGGCTAGCGGATGGAATTCGGAGGAGGCCTAATCTGTGGGATTTAATTGGTCATAGGGAGGTAATTGGCAGGAGGCGGTCTCTCAAGTACCCAGGTCCGATACCATGTAGGGCATGTATGTATTTTGAGTAGACACACACATACACAAACACACAGAATAACAGAGTTGGAGCTTGGAGGCCTTCTAGTCCAACCCCCTGCTCACACAGGAGACCCTCTACCATTTCAGACAGGTAGCTGTCCAGTCTCTTTTTAAACACCCCCAATGATGAAGCAACCGCAACTTCTGAAGGCAAACGGTTCCATTGGTTGATTGTTCTCAATGTTAGGAAATTTCTCCTTGGTTTTAGGTTGCTTCTCTCCTTGATAAGTTTCCATCCGTTGTTTCCCCCCCCCCCCCCGCCTTCTGGTGCTTTGGAGAACAGGTTGACCCCCCCTCTTCTTTGGGGCAGCCCCTTAGATAGTGTAGCACTGCTATCATGTCACCCCTAGTCCTTCTTTTCATTATACAGGACATAATCAAATCCCTGCAACCGTTCTTCATATCCTTTAGCCTCCAGATCCCTAATCATCTTCCTTGTTCTTCTCTGCACTCTTTCTAGAGTCTCAATATCTTTTTTTTTAAATATCCTGGCAACCAAAACTGAATGCGATACTCAGAGGTGGGTTCCTACCAGTTCACACCAGTTTGGTAGAACCGGTTCGTCAAATCTACTGAACCGGTTAGAAGAGGTTCCACCAGTGGACCCGGAAAGCAGGCCACACCTACAGAAGAGGTTCCAAAAATTTTTGAAACCCACCACTGACACACACACACACAGACACACACACACACACACACACACACACACACACACAGACTCACACAGAAAGAGAAAGAGAAAGAAAGGAAGAAATAAAGAAATAAAAAAAGAAAAAAAGAAAGAAAAAATGAGAGATGAAAGAAAAAAAGGAAAAAGGGACAGAGAGACAAAAGGAAGGAAAGAGAGAGAGAGAGAGAGAGAGAACACATGGCCGGCAAGCCACTCCCACCAGGTCACATGGCCGGCAAGCCACTCCCACAAAGGAGGCCACACCCACAGAGTGGGTTCGAAATTTTTTTGAAACCTACCACTGGCAATACTCCCAAGTGCGGCCCTACCAAGACATTGTAAAATGGTATTAGCAACATTTTTTTTCAGCTCCCAATCGCAACCCAGTGTTCCTTTTAGGGTCCCTTCTATGCGTTACAGTCACAAGCTCAACTTGATGTTCGGGTTCCCGTCACTTCATCCCTTCAATCCGATCACCGGTCGGGGGGAGGACTTCACACACTGCTCTAAACACCTTGAAAAATGGGCAGGGCACCAACGTAGTGCGGTAAATATAAATTCAATTTGCAGGCATGCGCCAAAGGAGGCATGAAGGAGCTTAGAGCCTCCAGCGGGAAGTGCCACCGAGAAGTGGCGGGGGGGAAAGGAAATCAAAGGAATTGGAACTGTGGCAACAATCTGAATGTTATCTTTGTTCAAATGTTGTCCTTCTGGAGCGACCGACGGAACAGCCTTGGCAGGCGCTGAGAAGAAGGGTCCCATGCGAGAGCTCAAACCCAACGTCAGGTTTTTGTAATTAGAGGAGATTATTGGTACGGTCTCGAAGGGAACAGCTGACTCAGGACATGTCTGGAATGCGGAACGATTCCTCCTTGAAAAGCCAGCTGGGTGACAGGTGGCGAGATACCTGCCTATGGGGCTCAAGAGGCCGCAGACAGAATGCCTGTGATCTGGGGATGATCATTATGTCTAGTGCACCTGGAGTTTGCCCAGAGCTGTGCCACAATAGTAGACAAAGGCAGCCGAGCACATCGCCTGCTCTCCGTAGAAATGCCTAGCTAGCAAGCATCCGGAGCTGAGCTAAATTAGTTGGACGCCAGGAAAAGGAACACACAATTCGCCGCCTGAGATGGAAGCACAAAGAGAACGAGAACAGAGAAAGCTTTTCCTCTGGGTTGGCAGAAGCCACAATCTCTACCCGGGAGGTGTCCCAGTTACAAGGGTATCATCCTACTATCAAAAGGATCCCGTGGGCTGGTGAGGTTCTCCTTAGATATCGCTCAACCGCCAGGGATGTTGGCCTACAATATGAGAGAAGGGGTCTAAGATACGGATCGTCCGTCACTTACAACAGTTTGTTTGGGGACCGTTCAAAGTTACAACGGCGCAGGAAAAAGTAACAGCACTGTCCAAAGATGTTCTTTGTGGTCATGTGGCCAGCATAACTAAACGCCAAAGGCGCACAGAATGCTGTTCCCTTCCCACCAAAGGTGGATCCTATTTTTCTACTTGCATTTTTTTACATGCTTTCGAACTGCTAGGTTGGCAGAAGCTGAGACAAGTAATGGGAGCTTACTCATTACATGGCGCTAGGGATTCGAACTGCCAACTTTTCTGATTGACAAGCTCAACATCTTAGCCACTGCATCCCTTGTCTAACTACTCACCTCCAAACCTGTTCCCTTCCCACCAAAGGTGGTTCCTTTCTTCTACTTGCATTTTTTTAATGTGCTTTTGAACTGCTAGGTTGGCAGGAGCTGGGACAAGTCACGGGAGCTCACCCCGTTACGCGGCGCTAGGGATTCGAACTGCCGAACTGCCGACCTTTCGGATCGACAAGCTCAGCGTCTTAGCCACTGAGTCACGGCGTCCCTCAAGAAAGGTTGTAAAACGGGACAAAACTCACTTAACAAATGTCTCACTTAATAGCAGAAAAATTTGGGCTCAATTGTGGTCATAAGTTGAGGACTACCTGGAGGAGAGTCTGCTAATTTCTGGACAGAATCCCAGAAATGAACCCAGAAAAATTCACGAAGGAACACAGGAAGCTGTTAAACCACTGGTCACCTATTGTAGTATTTTCTGCCCAGAGACGATCTCGGAAAAGTTTAAGGGGAAATAAAAAAATCCAGAGCGTTCAATACGATGCTCTGTACCTACCATTTATAATTTATAAGGTTTATATTTCAAAACCATCAAAATTGGGCACATCTAGGCAATCAGTCTGAATGCCGGTGTGTTTTTCCGTTTTTTTTTTTTTTTACAAAAGAGGCCTTAAATTGATTCAGCTGGTTTTGATTTAAAGATCAGCAAAAGCATAAAATTGCCTGAATCCCAGGTTTTTTTACTTACCAAAAAGGAGGATGATATCAAGAGGCCCACTTTATACAATGAATGGATCTTAATGGCTTTGTTGACACTGAAAATGTGTCAGATGGGAAGGAGCAAGTTCCACATGTGAAGAGTGCAGTTAACTATGTTTTTATTGCTCAAGCTTAGGGCACAGGGATCTTCCCAGACTGACAGTTTGCACCTGGGAAAGACTAGATAAGGTTCAATAGCCTTCAGGGGGTTCAGAATTTGCCCGTTTTGTGCCTACATAAAGATTACAAGCTAATTCCCGTTTTGACTCCTCCGCTTGGCTCTCCCAGTCTCTGTCCAACAATGTTGTGGCCCGCCAGAGACAGGCGAAACTGGCAGCAGAGTCGGACAGTGAAGAGGTTGGGGAGGAACATGGGTTAGTCCTGGAGTCTGGGGAAGGCTCGGACAAGGACTCTGCATCGGCGGCAGAGAGGGGGCCAGAGCCGTCTGGTAGTTATGTGCTGCCTCTGGAGTCTGACGTCAGTGAGGCAGAAGAACAGTGTGAGCCTGTTCCCACTGTGTGCAGAGCTTCCAGAAGGCAAGAACGATTAAGACAAAAAGGGCAACTTGGGAGTAAGGCTTGGAGATGATTGCCCCCCTCCCATAAGACATAACAGAGGAGCAAATGGGGGTGAGCCTTTGCAGGAAGCAACTTTGTTCATTCTGGTCGGTTCAAACTCTTAAGAAACTCCGCTTGATTCTGTGCTCCGTTTGGCCTTGAAAAATTAATTGGCAATGAGGTCTCTGGCAGCGTTTCAAGGGAGATAAAGGTGGGTGCTTATCAGCCTTATCCCGAAAGACTTTGGCAGACTTCTGTCGGACTTTTTACAGACTGTTTGTGAATCATTAGGGCTGTAAATGAATTCTATCCATTCCACAGCCCATAATTCATTCCACAGCCATTTAAATAAAAGTGTTTTTGGGACTAAGCATATGATTTATACTGTCTCTGGAAGCCTAGGTCAGAAGATACAAAATCCATATTTCTATTGAAATATGGACTTGTGTGGCTAATAGACAAGCCATATTTCAATGCTTTCGATGCCCAAATTTAATGTAAATTTTAGAAATGATTTGGAAGAGAATTTTGAGAAGTATTACTTCAAGTTTTGTTATGCATCACATGCCTAGATGCCTATAAAACCACGCGATGTATCAGAAGATATACTTGTCTTTCTACATCCAGCTTTCCATTATTATGCCCCGGTTCCTATGTGCAGTTGGAGGGAAATGAAAAATTAATTCTAATATGTTTTAATAGACATTTTAAGAAGCACATCATGTGGATTCCTCTGTAAATCAGGATGATGGCATTACAAGGTCAAAAACATCTTGACCTGCATGAGATAAGGCACATATAACTTCATTTTCCTTTCACATAAAGTGGAATGAAATAGACTGAACTCACTGATATATATATTTTTTTAAAAATAACTAAAGATTTGGAGAACCTGGTAGTTTTCATGCAGGGGAAAATCAGATAAGGAAAAAAGAAAGATAATGGGGAAAATTTATGAGCGTTCCAAAAAGAAAAAAAGAACAAAGGAAGGAAAAAAAGAATGAAAAATAATGGAAAGACATCTTGTTTTCCCCAAAGTAAGATTATCCAGAAGCATTTTTTTTTTAAAGCTGTCCCTTTCCAGAAATACTGGAAAGTTTAACAGGAGTCCATCTTAATATGTTTAGGCCAGCCCTCTTTATTTTATTGGATCTGCATTGAGTATTCGACAGTGGAATGGGCTACATATTACTTCTGCCCGTTTTTCCCCGGGTCCAGAATCTAGAACAGTTTTACCCCATTCAGATATTTCAGAATTCCCTTCGTCTATTGCAAACACTGCATTTCTTCTATTTGTAAATTGATTGGTTTGATAAACTGCATTCTTATCGTGATGAATCACATGGACTTGACAGCTTCCTTAAGCATCAACAGCTGGGTTTTGACCAGTGGCTTTGAGTAGTATTTTTGATTGCTGATGTAGCTTTGGGAATGGGTTTAGATTTTGAAAGGAGAGGAAGTTTCTCCACAATCTACTAGCACTAATACTGCCACCCACACATTTCATGCCTATCTGTCTCCATCCATCCATCATCTATCATCTACCTACCTGCCTACCTACTTATCCATCATCTATCCATCTGTCTGTCTGTCTGTCCGTCCATCCATCCATCCATCCATCCATCCATCCATCTATCTATCTATCCATCCATCATCTATCTACCTACATACCTACTTATCCATCCATCATCTATCTATCTTTCTATCCATCCATCCATCCATCCATCATCTATCATCAATCCACCTACTTATCCATCATCTATCCATCTGTCTGCCTATCTAGCTATCCATCCATCCATCTATACCTACATACCTACTTATCCATCCATCATCTAGCTATCTTTCTATCCATCCATCCATCCACCCACCCATCAATTCATTCATCCATTCATCATCTATCATCTATCTACCTACATAACTACTTATCCATCCATCATCCATATCTATCTATCTATCTATCTATCTATCTATCTATCTATCTATCTATCTATCTATCTATCTATCTATCTACATAACTATCCATTCATCCATTCATCATCTAACATCTATCTACCTACATAACTACTTATCCATCCATCAATCCATCCATCCATCCATCCATCCATCCATCCATCCATCCATCATCTATCATCTATCTACCTACATAACTACTTATCCATCCATCATCCTCCATCCATATCTATCTATCTATCTATCTATCCATCCATCCATCCATCCATCCATCCATCTATCTTTCATCCATCCATAAATCCATCCATCCATCCATCTATCATCGATACAACCTCCCTGCCTTACAAGAAGGGACTCTGGGCACCGTACAACAATCAAATAAGAACAACAATGATGTAAATATGAACATTGTATGAATATTTTTAAAAATCAATATTGAAAACTAAGATACATTAACAAAGAAAAGGCAGAAGCCACAGGCAGGGAAAGAGTGAAGAAATCCTTAGCGGACCCTGAAGTGGACCCTGATCTTCATCTGAAGATCTTGTAGGTTCCCTGGAAGCCCCAGTTATGCCCGGTCACATAACCAGGTCTTGAGAGACTTCAGGGACATGAACAGGGATGGAGCTAACCCAGAGGTGGGTTCCTACCAGTTCGCACCAGTTCGGTAGTGTGTGTGTGTGTGTGTGTCAGTGGTGGGTTTCAAATTTTTGAAACCCACCACTGACACACACACACACACACAGACAGACAGACAGACAGACTCACACAGAGAGAGAAAGAGAAAGAGAAAGAAAGGAAGGAAGGAAGGAAGAAAGAAAGAAAAAAAGAAAGAAGAAAAAAAGAAAGAAAAAAGTGAGAGAGAGATGAAAGAAAAAAAGAAAAAGGGACAGAGAGACAAAAGGAAGGAAAGAGAGAGAGAGGGAAAGAGAGAGAAAACACATGGCCGGCAAGCCACTCCCACCAGGTCACATGGCCGGCAAGCCACTCCCACAAAGAAGGCCACTGTTGTCTGGGTCGTCGCTCCATCCCAAGAAAGGTTGTCTCCTGTCTTTTCTCAACATTGGCCTCATGGGCGAACCACGGGAATGTTACAGGCCACACCCACAGAGCAGGTTCGAAAAATTTTTGAAACCCACCACTGAGCTAACCTGACTTTGAGGTGTGGGGAGAATGTCCCACGATTCATTATATCAACAAACTAGAAAATGATGCTGTAGATGATTTCGAGATTCATGGTTTGGCTCCCTGCCCAGAAAACCTGTTAATTCACGGCAGCTGCAATTCTATCCACATCAACAATGGAGTGAGAATTACTACTCTTAATCCTGAGTAGACTTTTCTGCTTGAGTCATGATGTTGAGCTGGCCAAATTCCCGACCTGACAGGGGGCTGACCGGAGCGAAGTCCTGCAGATTTCATATTTATGGGCTAGCGAACTCGGGGAAATCTTGTCCTTTTCAGTCACTCCTAGAGAAACTTGAATCTGGGCGTTCTCCAAGTTATCCTCTCCGGGTGCCATCTGTCATCTCCCCCGAAATGATGGGAGTTCATTTACTGCCGATGAAAAGGGCTGCTTTAGCACAGTCAGAAAGCATCCTTGCGCCGTCTGTTTCAAGTTAGGAGGAGGGAGGGCGCCGGGAGGGGTGGGGGGGGGAGAGAGACGGACAGAAGTGAGCATCCGCAGCCAAGCCAAAGGATGCTGAAGAAGAGAGAGAGATTCATTCTGCAAAGCCAGCTTTAATGATGATTGGAAAGAAACTGGGCTTCCATGAGAGGAAACAGAGCAACAGGCATCCTGGTTAACAAGAAGCATCTAGCTGCCATGTTTTGGCCCAAGGAGAATCATCTGGAAGAATAATTCTGGCTGTATGTTTTCTCCTTAAGGAAGGATATCAAGGTCCGTGTGAACAAGCCTGCTGGTGAATGGATTCCTTTGCTTAGCTGTCATGCTTTCTGGCAGATTTTCACTGCTCTCTTTAACGGAGATGTTCAGAGGAATTGCAGCATGAGTTCTAGACCACGGATTGAAGGGTCTGGCACCTTATTTCAGCCCACTCTCCCCTTCCTGGACCCTCTTCTGCTCTCCAGCCAGATGAATTTCTTCTCTCCAATTTCCCCTAATGGTAAAGGTAAAGGTTCCCCCCTTGCACATATGCTCTAGTTGTTCCCAACTCTAGGGGGCAATGCTCATCTCCATTTCAAAGCCGAAGAGCCAGCACTGTCCGAAGACGTCTCCGTGGTCATGTGGCTGGCATGACTCAATGCCGAAGGCACACGGAAACGCTGTTCCCTTCCCACCAAAGGTGGTTCCTATTTTTCTACTTGCAGTTTTTTACGTGCTTTCGAACTGCTAGGTTGGCAGGAGCTGAGACAAGTAATGGGAGCTTACTCCATTACATGGCGCTAGGGATTCAAACTGCTGACCTTTCTGATTGACAAGCTCAGCATCTTAGCCACTGCGTCCCTTGTCTAACTACTCACCTCCAAACTTGTTCCCTTCCCACCAAAGGTGGTTCCTTTCTTCTACTTGCATTTTTTACATGCTTTCGAACTTCTAGGTTGGCAGAAGCTGGGAGAAGTCACGGGAGCTCGCTCCGTTACGCGGCGCTAGGGATTCGAACCGCCAAACTGCCAAACTTTCTGATTGACAATTTCAGCGTCTTAGCCACTTGCCCCAGCTTCTGCCAACCTAGCAGTTCAAAAGCACATAAAAATGCAAGTAGAAAAATAGGGAGCATCTTTGGTGGGAAGGGAACAGCATTCCGTGCGCCTTCGGCATTGAGACATGCCAGCCACATGACCACGGAGACGTCTTCGGACAGCGCTGGCTCTTCAGCTTTGAAACGGAGATGAGCACCGCCCCCTAGAGTCAGGAATGACTAACACATATGTGCAAGGGGAACCTTTACCTCTGTCTCATCAGTGATCAACCATCTTTTCTGATGCATGCATTTCAACCCCCATCACTCCCAAATCCCTCTAGATTTTGATGTTCTTCTATAAAATGTTCACTAGACTTCTGGCATTTGGGAGAGGTTTTTCTTTTTTTTTAACCAATGCTTATTTTTAATTATACTTGAAATGAAAAAGGAAGTTTGGGATAGCAACCGAGCCTGTTTCCTAAGCTTTAGAAGCCTGAACATATTGTCCCCATAAATCTGCATCAGACTACAAAACATAAAATGAGAACAATCCCGGAGAGAGTTATATATTGAAGATTAGCAGTGGATCATGGCAGAAGCATTTTCATTTATCCTTTACATTACGGGATATTAAATAGGTTTTCATGTTGCGTTTCAAAAAGTCTCTTTTTTTAGTAGTTAAACAGAGGGGCCGACCCCAAAAAATGTTAGAACTGTTAGAACAAAAACTCTTTTTAATTCCTGTTGTTTGTTCGGGGTTTTTTTGCTTTCTAAAACAAACACCCACCCAGATGCCAATTTTGATCCTGTCTAATGAAGCATAATAAAAGCTTTCAATCTGTGACCCCACAAACAATCTCCAAGGATATTGCAGGCATCTCCATTCAGAACGAGAAAGAAGTTAAAAAAAAAAGAAGCTTTAAAAATGAAGCTTTGCAAAGTACTAGAAGAGATGTGAAATAAGAAGAGAGAGAATTGAAGCTGTTCAGAGTCCAGAGGCAGCGGCTGAAGATGGAGCCTGGGTTACGACGATCAAAAATGAACAAAAGAGCAGAATTGGATAGGGACCTTGGAGGTCATCTAATCCAACCCCTTGCTCAGGCAGGAAAAATGGCACCATTTCAGATGGATGGGTGTCCCATCTCATCTTCAAGACTTCCAGTGTTGGAGCAACCACAGCTTCTGGAGGCAACTTCTGCTCCACTGGTTAATTGTCCTCACTGTTAGGAAGTTTCTCCGCAAATCTAGGTTGCTTCTCTCCTTGATTAGTTTCCATTTATTGTTTCTTGTCCTGCCCTCTGGTGCTTTGGATTGAACGCCCCCCCCCCCCCCCGGTCTTCTTTGGGGCAGCACCTGAAATATTGGAAGACTGCTCTCCTGCATCCCTGGTCCGTCTTTTCATTAAACTAGGCCAGGGCTGAGCAACATGCAGCTCAGGAGCCGCATGTGGCTCTTTCATCCCTCTCCTGCAGCCCCCTGTTGCTCAAAATAGGCATCACAACCGCCAATGTGGGAGACCCGCTGGCACATGAGCTTTTCGACCCCCCGGTTTAACCAGCCAACTATGGATAAATCCAAGAAGAGAAAAGTTTCAAAAGAAAACAGAACATTTAATTCAACTACGTATGCTAATTTTGTGGCCGCTTAGGAAATAGTCAGGTATGGGAAGGTTTTTGTGGCTCCTGGTGTTTTCTTATCTGTGGGAAATGGGTCCAAATGGCTCTTTGAGTGTTTAAGATTGCCGATCCCTGAACTAGACATACCCAATTCCTCTGTTTTGATCATCCAGGGATGCGTTTTAGGAGTTGAAATGTTCCTTCTAAAAAAAAATATTAGGGCCAATTTCCACCCCAACTCCGTTCTCCGTAGGAGTGATTAATCATTATCATGCAGGAACATCCTATGCAGATGTTTATGGCAGATACCAAGCAAACGCTTCTGCGGGCAATGGAGTCGTTGTCCACCAGAAGAACAGAAATCAGAAGGGAGATCGACATCCTTGGTGGCCATTCCAGAGTTGCTCTCTTAACACAAAGAAATGAAAGCTCAGAGCAAAAGCGAAAGATGGCGTTTGTTGGAGCCACAGCCACCTGAAAGGCTTCTTGGAACTGCAGAGGGGAATTGCAGCTGGAAAAGGGGGAGAATTGGTTCAAGGGAGAGCTTTGGAACTCTCCTTTAGTTTCTGCATGGACATCTCTTATTTACGTCGGGAATCTAGTAAGAATGGACCGAGGTAGGATCTGCAGGCCTGGTTAGAAACAGGTTCCTCAACCGTTGTCCAAACTACACATGAGGAGTCAAACTATGGACAAGGGTGCTTAGTGACTAGGATGGAGTATGTGAGAAAAGGGAGGGAGGAAGGAAGGAAGGAAAGGAGGGAGGAAGGGTAGATAGGAGGGAGGGAGGGAGGGAGGGATGAAAGAAGGAACAGAGGAAAGAAGGGAAGGAGGAGGGGAGGGAGGAAAAAATGAGGCAGTCAGGGTAGATAGAAAGAGGGAAGGATGAAGGAAGGTACAGACGAAAGAAGGGAAGGAGGGAGAAAGGGAGGGAGGAGAGGGTAGATAGAAGGAGGGAGGGAGGGAGGAAGGAAGGTACAGAGGAAAGAAGGGAAGGAGGGAGGGAGGAGAGGGTAGATGGAAGGAGGGAGGGATAAAGGAAGGAACAGAGGAAAGAAGGGAAGGAGGGGGAAAGGGAGGGAGGAGAGGGTAGAAAGAGGGAGGGAGGGAGGAAGGAAGGTACAGAGGAAAGGAGGGAGGGAGGGAGGGAGGAAGAAAATGAGGCAGTCAGGGTAGATAGAAAGAGGGAAGGATAAAGGAAGGTACAGAGGAAAGAAGGGAAGGAGGGAGGGAGGAAGAAAATGAGGCAGTCAGGGTAGATAGAAAGAGGGAAGGATAAAGGAAGGTACAGAGGAAAGAAGGGAAGGAGGGAGGGAGGAAGAAAATGAGGCAGTCAGGGTAGATAGAAAGAGGGAAGGATAAAGGAAGGTACAGACGAAAGAAGGGAAGGAGGGAGAAAGGGAGGGAGGAGAGGGTAGATAGAAGGAGGGAGGGAGGTAAAGAGGAAAGAAGGGAGGGAGGGTAGATAGAAGAAGGGAAGGAGGGAGTGAGGGAGGAAGGAAGGAAAGGAGGCACTCAGTGTAGATTGAAGGAGGGAGGGATGAAGGAAGGAACAGAGGAAGGAAGGAAGGAAGAAAAGCAAAGGAAAGAGAAACTTGGTTCCCAGATGAAAGGTCTGATTGTCACATGGCAAAAAAGCCAGCAGAAGACAGTTGCAAGACTTCATATCAAACCGAAGAAGGACCTTAGATGCTATTTACGGGGATCCGAAGATGGGAAGGAAGGGCCACAATTGGACTGACGGAAGAAAACAGAAGGGATGGTTTTCGTCTGCGGAAGAGGAGGACGGAAACCAAGAAGGATATTTCTGAGCGAAGAGGATTTCTCAGAGAGCTGAGAATTGTCAAAGCTCTCTGGCTCCGGCGTTAACCGCTGAGTCGGGCCTCCGAAAAAGCTCATTGTGGAAGGCCAGACATCCCCTTCTGCTTTTCAGATCCCCTAATTTAATCCCCCTGACATTCTGTTTAGCATAAAAACTCCCCTAACAGAGGCTAAACTCAGATTTCTCCACCCAGGAGGAGATAAATTCCTTGGATTTTGAATGAGGGACACCCCCACGACCCCCACACACACCCCTGGTGCAGTTTTCATGGTGCTGACTCTCTCCCAAAGACCTCCAAAGAGCTGTTGTGCCTGGGGACAACTTTCACTTTTGCTCTTTTATGCTGATTATGAAAGGCCCAGTTTTCTTGGAAAATCCGATCTTCTCCTCCGTTGCAAGCTTATGCTCTGATTTCTCTGGAGACGGCATAAATCTTCCCGCAAGCTTGGAGGGAGGACCCGTTTCCAAGATCAAACATGGTGCCTTCTCCAGCACTTGAAGACCTAATTAATTGCAGCACAGAGACTTTTGGAGAGGATGGTTTTTTCCCCCACCTTCTGGCATTAAGAGCGATGTTTCTCAACTTTGACTTCTTGAAGAAGAGTGGACTTAATCGACTAACGGAATAACGGAGTCGGAAGGGACCTTGGGGGGGCTTCTAGTCCAACCCCCTGCTCAAGCAGGAAACCCTTTCATACGAGTGGTTGCCCAGACTCTTCTTGAAGGACTCCAGTGTTGGAGCACCCACAATCTCTGGGGGCAAGTCGTTCCACTGGTGAATTGTTCTCGCTGTCCGAAAATTCCTCCTTAGTTCTAAGTCGCTTCTCTCCTTGATTAGTTTCCACCCGTTGCTTCTTGTCCTGTCCTCAGGTGCTTTGGAGAATAGCTTGACCCAGTGGTGGGTTTCAAAAATTGTTCGAACCTACTCTGTGGGTGTGGCCTCCTTTGTGGGAGTGGCTTGCCGCCCATGTGACCGGATGGGAGTGGCTTGCTGCCCATGTGACCGGATATGAAGATGCTGACGACACTTGTCAGAACCACCTTAAATGACCTCACACACAGCCCTGGCATGCATAAGAATAGGATGTAAACTTCTTTTTTAAAAGGCATCTTTGGTTTGCGTTAAAACAACTTCAACACACGCAATGTTCTGATTGCACCACAAACGCAGTAGTCATCCTTACCTTCCACAGAGGCCCTGAGTTTTATAAATAGGAGCATGACAGTGTAGAATAATCACATCCAAGGACCAGTGGTGGGTTTCAAAAATTTTTGGAACCTCTTCTGTAGGTGTGGCCTGCTTTCCGGTCCACTGGTGGAACCTCTTCTAACCGGTTCGGTAGATTTGACGAACTGGTTCTACCGAATAGGTATGAACTGGTAGGAACTCACCTCTGGATGGATGGATGGATTTATGGATGGATGAAAGATAGATAGATAGATAGATAGATAGATAGATAGATAGATAGATAGATGATAGATAGATAGATAGATAGATAGATAGATAGGGATGGATGATGGATGGATGGATAAGTAGTTATGTAGGTAGATAGATGATAGATGATGGATGGATGAATGGATTGATGGATGGTGCGAACTGGTAGGAACCCACCTCTGGCTTGACCCCTCTATTCTTTGTGGCAGCCCCACAAATACTGGACGACCGCTATCATGCTACACCTAGCCTTTTCCCCCCCATTAAATAAGATCACTTCAACTCCCAGAATTCCCCAGCCAGCTTTGCATGGGGTTTTTTTTTGGTTTAATTATAGGAATTGAAGTTGACAACTCCTCAAGGTGTCACAGTTGAGAAGCACCACCTTACGAGCACCACTTGACCAAACGCAACTCCACGCCCTTGCAACCTTCTAAAAAGCAACTTAAGGTAAAGGTTAAGGTTCCCCTTGCACATATGAGATACTCATTCCCAACCCTAGGGGGCGGTGCTCATCTCCATTCCAAAGCCGAAGAGCCAGCGCTGTCCAAAGATGTCTCCATGGTCATGTGGCCGGCATGACTCAATGCCGAAGGCGCACGGAACGCTGTTCCAATCCCACCAAAGGTGATCCCTATTTTCCTACTTGCATTTTTTACGTGCTTTCGAACTGCTTGTTTGGCAAAAGCTGGGACAAGTCACGGGAGCTCACCCCGTTACGGGGCGCTAGGGATTCGAACTGCCAACCTTTCTGATCGACAAGCTCAGCGTCTTAGCCACTGAGCCACGGCGTCCCAGCTTAAGAGCAACTCAAACTAAGCCAAAAAGAGAAAAGTACATTTGGAAAGGAAGAGGGGCTAAGAGCAGAAGCTGAACCAACCCTCTGCTTGCCTTTCCTTGCCCTCCACTCCCAAACTCAGAGGGGAGAACTTTCTTTTTTGACAATGAAAGCTGGCATGAAAGACATAAAGTCGCAAAGAACCTCAGGCTCCATTGCAGAGTTGACCATTTTATCTATGGTCCCACCAGCACAACCGAAGGTTAAAAGGGCCTTGCCATGCAAAACAACTGCCAGGCATGCCTTGGCCTCCTTCCGTTGACCTCCTTCCGACACGAGCTTTTTTACGGGTTACACAGAGATGTGTGAAGTGTTAACCAGCTGCTGGGAAGTCATAAACGAGTGGGATAAAAAAAAATTGTATACTAGTGGGGCGGCCATTAAAACCAACAAAGGCAATAGACGAAAGATGACTCCAGGCAGGCGCCAAGGGATGAAAGAGAAACAGGCTTGAGCTGATGGCATTTATTCCGCTTGGAATAAATGTATTATACACTAAAATTCCAAAAAAAAACCCAGCCCCAAACATTATTAAACTAATAAAAAATGAGAGCCATGGAGCCGTTGGGTAAGCTTCATAAAATCCCAAATACGCTGGTTATAAATATAGGACTTTGCAGCCCATTTTAGCTCTATCGGATGTCTTTCAACTGCATTCTCTCTCGAGAACGGACTCGGCAACGATCAGAGAGCACGGTGAGTATCTTCCATCCTGCATCATAATAGGCAACCATTAATATCTTGAGTTTTAGAGCAGAAATGTGTACTCGGTGAGCATTATTATAGAGAAGTGGTACTTTACTGCAAGAGGGAAACAATAGCTAAAGAAAGGAAAAAAAAATGGCCCAGTCAAGATCGCAGAATGTTTCCTTGACAAAACGTTTGCTCATCCCATTAACCGATTTCTTTGGAAGGCGATTATGGCTACCAAATTGACGCAATCCCAAGGTGGCGTGCATCAAATAAATCCCCGTGTCAACACGGCAAAGGAAAAAGGGAAACCAACAAAAGATAAAATAAAACCTACTTCCCAAAAGGGAAAATGGTTTGCATCAAATTGTTAATCATTTGACGGTGGGATGTTTTGGCTGTCCTACATGCACATGTGAAAGAAGGAGCCATGGATTAAAAGAACATATTTTAATTCACTGCCTGGTAGCGCAGTGGTTAGAGTGCAGTACTGCAGGCTACTTTTGCCGGCTGCCGGCTGCCTGCAGTTTGGTAGTTCGAATCTCGCCAAGGCTCTTGACTCAGCCTTCCGTCCTTCTGAGGTTGGTGAAATGGGGACCCAGATTGTTAGGGGCGGTTCCACCACAAATGCGCGAATGACAAAAGCGTGCCTCACTAAACCGCGGTGACAAAACCGCGCCGACAAAACTGCGCGATGAAGGAGCGACGAATGAGCCCTGAAGCGTGCCGACAACAGCGCGCCGACAGAAGCGCGCTGTAACCTAACCCAAAACCTAACCCTAAACCTAACCTAAACCTAACCCTAAACCTAACCCTAAACCTAACCCTAAACCTAACCCTAAACCTAACCCTAAACCTAACCCTAAACCTAACCCTAACCCTTACCTTAACTTAAATCGTGCTTCTGTCGGCGCGCTGTTGTCGGCGCGCTGTTGTCGATGCGCTTTTGACATCGCGGTTTTAGCGCCGCGCTTTTGTCGGCGTGCTTATGACGTTCGGGCTTTTGTCGGGTCACGGTTGGGGGCAAGAGGCTGACTCTGTAAACTGCTTAGAGAGGGCTGTAAAAGCACTGTGAAGTGGTATATAAGTCTAAGTGCTATTGCTTCCTTCCTTCCTTTCTCTCCCTCCCTTGCCTTCCTTCCTTCCCTCTCTCCCTCCTTCCCTCCCTCCTTTCCTCTCATTTCCATCTCCTCCCTTCCTCCTTCTCTCCCTCCCTTCCTTGCCATGGTGGCGCAATGATTAGAAATATTACTGATTCTGCCTACTGCCAGGAGTTCGATCCTGACCGGCTCAAGATTGACTCATCCTTCCATCCTTCCAAGGTCGGTAAAATGAGGACCCAGATTGATGGGGGCATTATACTGACTCTATAAACTGCTTAGAGAGGGCTATAAAGGCACTGGGAAGCAGTCCATAAATCTGAGTGCTTTGCTATTGCTACCCATGGATCGGGAGAAAGAATTTGACACTTTCTTCCCCCTAGAAATCTACGTGCAAATGTGCTTCCTGTCTTTGCAAATGAAGCCAATTACAGATTAATTCGAGCTGCTAAGCTGATTAGGATGGTTACAAACTGACACATTAAGGTGGGGTTTTTTTTCTTACATACCTGGCCCTCCACTATCCATTTAGAGACGGAGGTCTTGCCATCATATCCAGGGCGGAACTGAAGGGTTGCAGATCGAGGGCTGATGTTTGAGATGACCAAATTGGAAGGCGCCCCAGGAAGTTCTGTAGAAGCCGACAGGTGGAATAAAAAGAAGGGAAGGGTCAAGAGTTTGGAGCGGAAGAATAAACCCATGGCTCAATACTGGGACTTCTCACTCTATTTCACGAGGCAGAATGGAAGCCCTGAGAATCCATCCAACACCACATCCTTCCTCCAAAAGAGTGGTCCATCACCAGGGAGATCCCTTGTTTTCCCATCCAGCATGATGCCTCTCCATTAGACAGCTGCACAATTATTGATTTTGGAATTAAAAGTCATCTCCTGCGGGCTCCGGAAATCCTTGCCTATCTTAGCAAGCCCCCATCTCAACTTAAGTGACCCTTAGTGGGGAGCCGAATTGCCTCGAATGGCCCTGCTTAAAACGTAATTTCGAAGGTCAGGCTAAATAATTAATCCAGGATGCTGGAGTCCTGCTCTTTGTATACACGAGGAGTGAGGCTCCAAGGATTGTTTGGGGACAAAGCATCACATTTTACAGGGAAGATAAAAAGCTGGGTGGTCTTTTTTGATGGGGCAGGAAAAGAGAGGGGCGCGAGGCAGATTCGTCCATCTCGTTTTCTATCTTTCCTTTTCTAGCTTGTTAAGATTCTTTGCCTTTTGTCCCTGTTGACATTTCTACAGAAGTAAAGGTAAAGGTTCCCCTCGCACATCTGTGCTAGTCGTTCCCGACTCTAGGAGGCGTGTGATCATCTCCGTTTCAAAGCTGAAGAGCCAGCACTGTCCGAAGACGTCTCCGTGGTCATGTGGCCAGTATGGGGGGGGGGGAGTTTTGCCAGCTGGTCAAAAGGTTAGCTCTCACTTTCTCTCTCTCTCTCTTTCTCCCTGCCTCCCTCCCTCCCTTCATCTCTCTCTCTCTCTCTTTTTCTCTCTCTGGAGGCCTCCACACCAGTGGTAGGTTGCAGGCGGTATGCCCCAATACGGGGGTAATAGTGCCTGATGGGAGCACCAAGTACCATTCCGGTACGGTGCTCTGGAGGGCTCACCCGCCCACCCGCTCTCCTTACTGGTATTTGAGCTGTTTGGAGCTTCTGTGCATGCGCACGGAGCGTATGGCGGCTGCATGGTGCTCCGCCGAGCATCTGGAGCATTGCGGGTGGTAAGTATGCAAGTGTGTGCTGCGCGCATTCATGTGGTGGACGCCCGGCCCCGTTGTACCGTACCAGTTGCAATGGGATCCGGAACCTACCACTGCTCCACACATCCCGTTTTCGGCCTCCAGAAGGTGGGTGGAGACGGCGGGTAGATGGGTTGATGTGGGCGGGGCAGCCTTGTGGTCCCGTTGGGGCCAGATTAATGGCTTTGGTGGGCCGTCCCCAGCCTCCGGGCCTTAGTTTGAGGACCCTTGTTTCTAGTCCAACCCCCTGCTTAGGCAGGAAACCCTACACCCCGTGATTAATTTTTCTCATCGTCAGGAAATTTCTACACCCTATTTCCCCTGCCCCAAGTCGTTCTTGTGTTCCGGAACGGTTCCACCACAAAACCGTGGTCGACTAAAGCGCGCTTGACGAAACCGCGTACCTGACGTCATCACAGCGCGATGAAAAAAGCACGCTGTGAGCGCTAAAGTTAAAATTAACCCCTAAACCTAAACCTAACCCCCTGAAACCTAACCCTAAACCTAACCCTAACCCTTAACCTAACCCTAAACCTAACCCTAAACCTAACCCTTAACCTAATGCTAAACCTAACCCTAATCCTAAACCTAACCCTTACCTTAACGTGAATCGGCTTGCTTTCAAAGCGCTTTTTAAAGCACCCTTTTTTCTCCGCGGTCGCTGTTGTCGCGCTGCTGATGACATCAGCGACGCGCTTTAATCGGGCGCACTTTAGTGGACTGCGGTTTTGTCGTGCCACGTTCCGGAACAACCCCTTTAGCCTTAAACTCAATGAAATGCAACCCAGGTATTTCTGGAGCCTTTCCAAATGCCGCTTGACTGACCTGGGGGAACTCCGGATGAGATGGTCGACGAAGTGACCAGGCCGGTTCCCTTCGCTGTCAGAGCTGCTACCTCGATGGTGTAAGTGGTGAGAGAAGACAAGCCTGTGATTTTGTACTCGAGGGTTGTGTTAGCCAGAGTCCGAGCCAGGCGAGATTCGTTCCTGCTGTAGACCTCCCAGGAGATTTGATAGCCTGGAGGAAAAAGAGGAGGAAGCCATGAAACCCAGCTGATACCATCAGAAGCATCTTCTAAAGGGTGTCCCAGTGGCGCTCGGTTAAAGGGCATCTGCCAGAACTTAGCACGGAGCTCCTGAGGTTTCCATTACTTCAGCTGAAGGGGAAAATGCCTCCATTTAAGGAAAATTTGCTCAGTAATGAGAAGCCATCAAAAATCGGTCTTCTGTTTTTCCTTTTTCCAGGAAAAAGGGAAAGGCAGAAGAAGGGGGGAAGGTTAAAAAGGAGGAAGAGAAAGGAGAGAAGGGAGAGGTGGAAAGAAGGATGGAGAGAAGAAAGAGAAGATAGGAAGGAGGGAGGGAAGAAGGTAGGGAAGCAAGGAGGGAAAAAGGGAGGGAAGTAAGGAGAGAAGGAGAGTAGATAGGAAGGAGGGAAGGAGGGAAGAAAGGAGGGAACGTAAGGGAAGAGAAAGGAGGGAAGGAAGGAAGAAAGGAGGGAGGGAAGGTATGAGAGAAGGAGGGGGGATGGAGAGAGGAAAGGGAAGAGGAAGGAAAGGAGGAAAGGAAAAGAAAGGAGGGAAGGAAGGAGGGAAGGAGAGAAGGAGGGAAGGAAGGGGAGTGGGAAAGAAGAAACAAGGGAAGGAAAGAGGGAGGGAGGGAAGAAGATACCTAACCTTTGATGTCTATAATGATTTTGATATCACGGGAATGTCTTGAAACGTAGTCAAATGTAAAGCAAAACAGTGGATGTTGTATTGTCTTTTACCAGCTATTGGTAGTTGTATTTTTCTTTTACTAATAAAAATAATTTTTTAAAAAATCGGTCTTCTGCCAGATTCTTTGATCTGCTGCCTTGAGGAGCCTCAAAAAAAAAAAAAAAAAAAAAAAAGGAGAAGCCATCTCTCTCAACAGTATTTGTAGCCTTACAACTACTGACACCTCTTGAACTTCACCGCTTCGATGGTCCTCTTGGCATCAGGAAAAGTCAGGGGTGGGTTTCAGCCGGTTCGCACGGGTTCGGGCTAACCAGATGGTAGTTTTAATCTGGTTCACCGAACCGGTAGTTACAAGGATCAGCTGACCCTGCTCACCACAACCACACCCCTCCCAGGAGTTTCCACACGGCCCGTTCATCATGCCAGGTAAGTGCGGGGGCCCCGTGGAGGCTCTGGGAGGATGAAAAATGGGCCTACCAGAAGTAGCTCACTCCGTTACGCGGCGCTAAGGATTCGAACCGCCAAACTGCCGACCTTTCTGATCGACAAGCTCAGCGCCTTAGCCACTGAGCCACTATGCCCCTATGTATGTCCCTTCTCCCTTGTATTGTGGTGTGAGCAAATAAAGGATGGGACTCGATTGGATCTCACTGCCTTGTCTCTGGGTTCGTCCCGACAGGGAAACACGGATGCAAAGACAGACAGAAATGTTCTTTTTGACGAGAACCGAAGGAAGCAAATGAGATGCTAATTGGCCCAGGGGAACACATTGCAAAGTCAGAAAGAGGGGGAAATGCCTTTGTTCTGTGTCGCTGCCATAACATAGACACTTGCGCGCCTGGCAAATCATTTTATCTTGTCATTCCGAGCCACGTCAGGCGAAGCCATTATCCGGATGTGCCAAAGAACCTAACTCTCCACCCCGCTTACCTATTGTGGACTTCTGGGGCAAGATTCTATTAAGGCTTTTCTCTCTTTCTCTCTCCCTGCTTCCGTCAACCTCCACGAGGCCCTGATTTTTTTCCCCCTCAATTCTTCTTCTGATTTTACTTGTTCTCTTCCCTCTCTCTGCCTCTCAGCCTTCCGCCACCACTTCATTCATCCTGGAGCTCTTTTATGAACCTTGCTGGTGATCCTGCCCCCGGAGCGCCTGGGGGAAAAATACAGGCTTGATTGCATCTTCCTTGGTGATTAGGCCTGGGGCAAGACAAGACAGATCCTCTGGAAGTGAGGTGGGGAAGAGCACAGGTAAAAAAAATAAAGCATCAAGAGGCTGGGGTGATTTTTTTTTCACTCCCCACGAGGAAAAGATATTTGGAAAGGTGTAGTAGATCTCAGAGGAAGAGGGAAGTGAATGATGGAGAACTGGACCAGAAAGGCTCAAAAATATGCAAAGATGGATTGCAAAAGGGGAGGCAAGAACAGGTGGGAGATCCCCGAGCTGCCAAAATCGTGGTGGCAAATGTTTCTGTTGGCTGCAAATGTTGTGTTGGAAGGGTGGCGGCATGAATCTTGCTCCAACCAGAATGAGCTATGCTTTAATTTCTTTGACCTGCAAATCAGCAAATTATTTGTAAGGAAGGGTATCCCTTCCCGAGAATTGGCTCATTATAAATAAGAGGAATGAGATGAGACTGAGTTAATGGCCTTCTTTTCACAGGACCTATGAATGTGCTCTCCTTCATGGATCACTGCCTTGTTGTGGCAAAGATGGGGAAGAAATGGAGGTAGTGACAGATTTTATTTTCTTGGGCTCCAAGATTACCGCAGATGGGGACTGCAGCCAAGAAATCAAAAGAGGCTTGCTCCTGGGGAGGAAAGCTATGGCAAATCTAGACAGCATCCTAAAAAGCAGAGACTTCACCCTGCCAACAAAAGTGCGTAGAGTCAAGACTATGGTTTTCCCAGTTGCAATGGATGACTGTGAAGGTTGGACCATAAGGAAGGCTGAGTGCCAAAGAATGGAGGCCTTTGAACTCTGGTGCTGGAGAAGAAGACTCCTGCATTGAGTCCCTTGGACTGCAAGGTCATCCAACTGGTCAGTCCTAGAGGAGATCAACCCTGATTGATCTTTAGAAGGCCAGATCCTGAAGAGGAAACTCAAAGACTTTGGCTACCTAATGAGAAGGAAGGACTCCCTGGAGAAGAGCCTCATGCTGGGAACGATGGAGAGCAAAAGAAGAAGAAGGGGACGGCAGAGAAGGAGGTGGCTGGATGGAGTCACCGAAGCAGCCGGCGTGAGCTTAAAGGGACTCCAGAGGATGGAAGAAGACAGGAAGGCCTGGAGGAACGTTGTCCATGGGGTCACGGTGGGTCAGACACGACTTCGCAACTAACAACAATAACAAATGAATAAGCTGATAAAGGCATGTTTTTAACCTTTCTAAGGAGGTGTGAATCCCTATCAGGTTCAAGAGATCCTTCAGCACTCATCCAAGCATCACGTGACCATGTCATAATAGCCGGGCACCATGTGGTCAAGCAAGTAGAATGGTTGTTGATACTTCAACAGTAGCATCAGAGCCAAGGGGGGCAGTGGTTAGGGTGCAGTACTGCAGGCCATTTCAGCTGACTGCTATCTGCAGTTTGGCGGTTCAAATCTCACTGGCTCAAGGTTGACTCAGCCTTCCATCCTTCCGAGGTGGGTGAAATGAGGACCCAGACTGTGGGGGCGATATGCTGACTCTGTAAACCGCTTAGAGAGGGCTGAAAGCCCTATGAAGCGGTATATAAGTCGAACTGCTATTGGTATTGCTATCAGCAGGAGAAAGCTTTGAAGCTGGAAACAGGAAGCGTGAACTGACAGGCAGAACTAAGCTCGCAGAAGAAGTCTCAGTGTCCAATGAACGGGGCAGATAAAAAGAATCAGGAAAGGCAAATTAGTGACGTCTTCCTTCTTTTGAACAAGATACTAACTCCAAAAAAAAAAAAATGGAATGTGACCGATGAATGGCCAAAAGTGCTGAAGAGATGGAGAAGAAGAAGTCCGACTCAAATGAAAGCAGTAAAGAAGTTTTCCTTAGTAGCTTCTTTGTAAAGGGCCGTGTAACTGAAACGGATGACCTCAGGAGCTTCGGAAATAATTTTCTGTTGATCTGGACTAAATTCTGGACAAGAGAGCTGTACATCCAATCAGAAACTGTCCGCCTGCATCCAGGCCCTCATAAATCAGAATTTATCGAGGGAACGAGGAAGACACTGAAATTTGCAATGGGCAATTTACCAAAAACTGGCTTGTTCCCTCCGGTGGCCCCCCCCCTATTTTCCTCTTATTCCACGGGTTAGATTTAAAGAGAAAGTCACAGTAAATGACACCTTCACAGCGAAATGACGAAGGAGGAATCTCCTAGGAATTCTAAGCTATCTCTGCAGCTTTATCCAAACCACCTCGTCCTTCGCAAGCAGTGAGCGGTTTTTGTCACTTCTACCCTTCCAGCCTAAAGATTCCTCACAATACGGTTTCCAGCAGTGACCATAGCAGGGGAGCAAAATCTGCAAGATGGCATCATGATCGATGCCCTAACCAACATCTTTCAGACATGGATCTGGTCTCTTAAAGCTTGACCGCTACATCTTTAGACCAACATTATATCACAAATAAAAAGGGATTACGGTGCCTTCTTTTTGGGACAGTGGAATTAGCCTTCTACATGTGGCGGAATCTCCACCTAGATCAGAGGGAGGGTTTAAGAGGGGCCCAAGCTTTCCCTGTTTCCCTGAAAATAAGACCTCCCCGGATAATAAGCCCAATCGGGCTTTTGAGGGCATGCGCTAATAAGCCATCTCCCTAAAAGAAGCCCTACTGGAAAATATTGCAACACAGCAGCAGCCATGAGGTGACGATGCTTGCCACCTCCTGCACCTGAAAAATAATGAGACCTCCCCAAAAATAAGGCCAAATGCTTATTTCGGGGGTCAAAAGAAAATAAGACCCTGTCTTATTTTCGGGGAAACACGGTGGAGTCCTTGCACTGCAGAAAGTGGCACAAGTTGACCTCCACCAGAATCCTCTGAGACTTCTCTCGCCATTTCCAAGGGAATGAAGTTAGTCTGGCGAGTTTAATCAATGAACCATTCAAGAAGAATCACAATGGTGATTCTAGGTACTTGAGAGACCGCCTCCTGCCAATTACCTCCTCACGACCAATTAGATCCCATAGATTGGGCCTCCTCCGAGTTCCATCTGCCAGTCAGTGTCGACTGGCAACTACGCGGAGGAGAGCCTTTTCAGTAGCAGCTCCGACCCTTTGGAACGATCTCCCCGTGGAGATTCGTACCCTCACCACCCTCCAGACCTTCCGCACAGCCCTCAAGACCTGGCTATCCCGTCAGGCCTGGGGTTAAAGATTATAATCCACCCCCGCCCGAATGTTGAATGAATGTTGCTTTACTCTTTTAATTATGTATTGTCTTACATGTCATTGTATGTTTCCCCTTCCTATATAAGTTGTAAGCCGCCCTGAGTCCCCTCAGGGAAAAGGGCGGCCTATAAATAAACTTAACCTAACCTAACCTAACCTAACCCAATGGTAGTTTTATTACTAGTCAACTACGTTACAAGAATCTTGCTTGCTTGATTGCATTCTTGGGAATGGCAAGATAACGCTTCAAGAATTCTAGTGGAGGTCGCAAGGACTCCAAACTCGAATCTCTCTTAATCCCTCCTTCCAGTCTATCTGGAGATTCCACCACCCTACCTCAGTTACCGAACATCTAAGCCACTGTGGGATTTCTTCGTTGAAGGACCGAAGGGTCAATGAGCCTTTCCCCCACTTTCGCTGATCAAGGTGTCACCTCTATGGGTGATATATATACCCCCGTTCCTTACTTGCAGCCTTCCATCCAGAGGTAGTATTCAGCTGGTTCGGACCAGTTCTAGTGAACCGGTAGCGGAAATTTTGAGTAGTTTGGAGAAACGGCAAATACCACTTCTGGCTGGCCCAGCCCTCCCGCCCCCACCGTTCCCTGTGCTAGAATCCCTTGTTTTTTAGCACAGCTGATTCGCGTGGCAGAATGGATTGCCGCAACTCAGCCAAGCTAAAGAGCAGCTCACCTTACCAGCACTGACACAGAGTGCAGAACCGGTAGGAAAAGATTTGGAATCCCACCACTGCTGCCATCACTACAAGATCAAACCAGTCGGCCAAAATTCATAGCGTCATTTTGTGTTTCTCAAAATGAAGGATGGGTGCGAAGGAGGTGTGTCTCCCAGCTCCTTTCCCTTTTCCACCTGTATACATCCCTTCCCATCCAGTGATTTGGAATCAATTTTTGGACCAAGCAGAATCAAGATGGAAGGAGAACAGAAGACCCATGGAAGGTGAATTGCTCCCACTCCAAGGTCTAAAACTCTTCACCCAGAGCCCCAAATTGCCCTACACCGTCTTTAAAACTCCTAAAAACCATGGTTGAAAAACTTCACTTCGGGATTTCCACGGAAAGGCGGGAAGCTAAATTGTGGACACTTAGCTCCTTCCCCATTCTATTTCATTGTTTTTAACTGGATATATGCAGGAGGAAGGCTGAAAACTTCGCCTATGCAACATAAATTATTTTCCCTAGAATGATGGACGGTCTTCTTTTTCTGTCCTTGGATTTCAGATTCGTTTATCATAATGACAAATGTTTGCTAATAAACCCTTCTGTTGCCTACCGTAGCTCAAATGTATGATGTGAATAAGAGGGGCATACTCACAACGCACAAGAGGTGTGAAACCATTACGTGGCCGTGTGGGTTTTAAGTGGCAGAAAGGTCCACTATGACCAAGGATGGGCTTCAAAAATTTCAGCAATGGGTTCTCTGCCCAGTTGATCGGTGGGTGTGTCTATGGTGGGTGTGGCCCTATTCGGCCTCCTGCACCACCGTGTGTGTGTGTGTGTGTCCATTTTTGCCTTTCCCAGGCTCCGGAGGCTATCCTCTAGCCTCTGGGAGGACAAAAACTGCTTCCCCTGGGCTCCGGAGGCCAGAAACGGGCATGTTTCCGAGGTGGCGCAGTGGTTAAATGCAGCACTGCAGGCTACTGCTAGATCAGCAGTTCAGCGGTTCAAATCCCACCGGCTCAGGGTTGACTCAGTCTTCCATCCTTCCGAGGTGGGTAAAATGAGGACCCAGATTGTTGGGGGCAATATGCTGACTCTCTGTAAACCGCTTAGAGAGGGCTGAAAGCCCTATGAAGCGGTATATAAGTCTACTGCTATTGCTATTGCTTCTGGAACTTCCAGCAGACCCATTTCCCCCCTCCCTGATCCTCTGCACGGGCTCCCCCACTTACTTCGCACCCAAAATGGGCTGCGTGGAGACTCCTGGGAAGGGAGGAGAGAGGTGGGTGGGACTGGAGGGGGGGGCTGGGCAGGGCCAGCCAGTGGTGGGATTTGGGGGTTCTCCAAACTGACCATAACATTAGCTAAGGGTTCTCCCGAACTTGGGCAAACCTGTAGCAGTCCATCCCTGAGTATTACAACGTTCTGACAATAGTGGCACAACGAATGGGCTTTACGTTCTGAATCTCGCCAAAATGGAGAAGTAGAAGGGAACCTTCTCGGTCCTACCTACGTGTTTGCGAAGGAAGCTGATGGACATATTTGCTCGACGGAGAAGCGACTCGACAAGCTGTTTCCCCACTTTGGGGAGCAAGGCAAACATCTTACACACCTCGGTGTGAATTTAAGAGCCGAGGTGGCGCAGTGGTTAAATGCAGCACCGCAGGCTACTTCAGCTGACTGCTAGTTCTGCAGTTCGGCTGTTCAAATCTCACCGGCTCAGGGTTGACTCAGCCTTCCATCCTTCCGAGGTGGGTAAAAATGAGGACCCGGATTGTTGTTGGGGGGCGATATGCTGACTCTGTAAACCGCTTAGAGTGGGCTGAAAGCCCTATGAAGTGGTATATAAGTCTAACTGCTATTGCTATTGCTAATTTAGGCAGCCCTCTAATCTCAGAAGGGTGGTAGAAGAGCAGAAAGTGAAGTTTGTACCCTTGGTGGTGGTGGCAAGGCATAAGAGCCGAGGTGGCGCAGTGGTTAAATGCAGCACTGCAGGCTACTTCAGCTGACTGCAGTTCTGCAGTTCGGCTGTTCAAATCTCACCGGCTCAGGGTTGACTCAGCCTTCCATCCTTCCGAGGTGGGTAAAATGAGGACCCGGATTGTTGTTGGGGGCAATATGCTGACTCTGTAAACCGCTTAGAGAGGGCTGAAAGCCCTATGAAGCGGTATATAAGTCTAACTGCTATTGCTATTGCTATTGCTATGATGTTGAGGGAGCTGAAAGGTGGTGTAGATGTGCTTCCTCCCACAGATCGCTCTTGGCGAGCTCAATTATTGTCAAATAGCAGTAACTGGTCCTCATATATCTCCAACCGCTCTTTGGAGGACTCCATCGTTCCGGAGAAGCTCAAAGCCAAGATCTTAACATTTTCTCTCAGCCAGAGGCTCTTCACAAACACAAGTTTCCCCCGAGCGGAACAATTTCCCCAGCCTTCCTTTCTCCTACTTTCGCCAGGCCAATTGCCCCCCTCCGTGGCTTTTCTTTTGTGAGGTGTTTTTTTCCCGACACCACTTTGCTGATACTTGCCTGTAATAATGCCATTTTTCTCCACGGGTTCTTGCCAGCTGACCTTGAGCGAGGTGTCCAGAATCTCCGTGAAGCTCAGGTGTCCCACCGTTCCTGGCGCTGGGAAAAAACAAAAACAGCGACAGACAACAAATAAAAACCCCGTTAAGAGGAAAAAAGGCTTCTCTTATTTGGGATCAGATTCAGGTCAGCGGTTCGGGGATTGAAGAAATAAAAAGAGAGCCAGCAGCCGAGGGCTAACGGAGAGTGAGAAACCAAGAGCTGTCAGAAACACGGAGGTGCTAAAGATGATTGCGCGCTTATCTCGCTGGTACGGATGCTTTTAGTCACATCCTCCCAGCTGTTCACCCGAAGGGACTGGGGTGGAATTTGACAGCACAGATTTATAAATAGAAAGAGGAATGGGCTTCTCTGAGGTTGGGGGAAAGGAGGGGTGGGGGGGGGTTAGGAAAATCCCGTGGATTTTCTCCATTATTGGGAAGTGACTAAGTGTCAAAGCACAGCCAAGTGAAAGCATCTCAGAATGCCAGAGTTTGGGAGGGGACTCGGAGGTCTTCTAGTCCAACCCCTTGCTCAAACGGTTCCACCACAAAACCGCGGTAGACTAAAGCGCGCTCGACAAAAGCGTGTACCTGACGTCATCACAGCGCGACGAAAACATCACGCTGTGAGCGGTAAAGTTAAAATTAACGCGAAAACCTTACCCTAACCCCCCCAAACCTAACCCTAAACCTAACCCTAACCCTAACCCTAAACTTAACCCTAAACCTAACCCTTAACCTAACCCTAAACCTAACCCTAAACCTAACCCTAACGCTTAACGTAACCCTAAACCTAACCCTAAACCTAACCCTAAACCTAACCCTAAACCTAACCCTAAACCTAACCCTAAACCTAACCCTAACGCTTAACGTAACCCTAAACCTAACCCTAAACCTAACCCTTAACCTAACCCTAAACCTAACCCTAAACCTAACCCTAACGCTTAACGTAACCCTAAACCTAACCCTAAACCTAACCCTAAACCTAACCCTAACGCTTAACGTAACCCTAAACCTAAACCTAACCCTTACCTTTACGTGAATCGGCTTGCTTTAAAAGCGCTTTTTAAAATCTCCGTGGTCGTATTTGTCGCGCTGCTGCTGATGTCAGGTACGCGCTTTAATCGGGCGCGCTTTAGTGGACCGCGGTTTTGTCGTGCCACGGCTCAAACAGGAGACGATAGGCCACTTCAGACCAATGGGTGCATCTCTTCTTCATGAAAGGATGCTTATCAGAAGAATGAATAAAGAGAGCCGAGATCCTAAAACATTTAGTGGTGGCCATTTCTGTAACGCTTATGTTGCTTTTTCACTTTCAATGAAGTGGTTAAGAAGCCCTGAGAGGATTCTTGTGGTTGGCTGTAATCAGTTGTCCGGAGTCTCATCTTATTATGGCTGGGTGGATTTTGCTCTTGGTTGCTATTTGACTCAACAACCCTTCACCATCTTTCCTGGAGATCAGGAGTCTCCAACCTTGGGCACTTTAAGAGCTATGGACTTCAATTCCCACAACTTCCCCTGGAGTGGGGAAAGAGAGAGAGAGATGGAGAGGCAGAGAGAGAGACAGAGATGGAGAGAAAGAGGGAGGGAGAGGGAGAGAGAGGGAGGGAGAGATATGGAGAGGCAGAGGGAGAGAGGGGGAAGGAGGGGGAGAGAGATGGATAGGCAGAGAGAGACAGAGATGGAGAGAAAGAGGGAGGGAGAGGGAGAGAGAGGGAGGGAGAGATATGGAGAGACACATAGAGAGAGGGAGAGACACATAGAGAGAGGGAGAGACAGAGAGAGGCACAGGGAGAGAGGGGGGAGGAGGGGGAGAGAGATGGAGAGGCAGAGAGAGACAGAGATGGAGAGAAAGAGGGAGGGAGAGGGAGAGAGAGGGAGGGAGAGATATGGAGAGACACATAGAGAGAGGGAGAGACACATAGAGAGAGGGAGAGACAGAGAGAGGCACAGGGAGAGAGGGGGGAGGAGGGGGAGAGAGATGGAGAGGCAGAGAGAGACAGAGATGGAGAGAAAGAGGGAGGGAGAGGGGGAGAAGGGAGGGAGAGATATGGAGAGACACAGAGAGAGATGGAGAGACAGAGAGAGGCAGACAGAGAGAGAGGGAGAGAGGGGGAAGGAGGGAGAGAGAGAGAGAGATGGAGAGGCAGAGAGAGACAGAAATGGAGAGAAAGAGGGAGAGGGAGAGAGAGGCAGGGAGGGAGATATATGGAGAGACACAGAGAGAAATGGAGATATAGAGAGAGGCAGAGAGAGAGAGAGAGAGAGAGAGAGAGGGAGGGTGGGAGGAAGAGAGAGAAGGGGAGAGCTAATTTTTTGACCAGCTGGCAAAGAACAAAAGAAACCCATTGGAGTATTTTAGAAATATTAAATGAAATGCCAGTTTGTGGTTATGTATTAAATCTCGGTATATTTTACGATGAAGGACATTTAAATACTTATAGTTAAATTAAAAAATGGAGGTATAAGGGTAACATGTATAAACCTTTGAGTTAAAATACTTGAGTTAATATGAATTACGCTTGATGACTGTGGAAGAGATGCACGAAAACCTTTTGTAACCAACTGATACACTTTCTGCAGTATGTAAAGAAGGAAGATTTGATGTGTTGTGCTTGTTTTGAAAATAAAAATAAATTCTATTTAAAATAAAAAAAAAGAAACCCAGCAGTAGCCAAGAATAACTGGCTTGGAGCCATGCTAGTTAGATGGATGTCAAAAATGCCGGATCAATAGCGCTGGTTTAACGTGCAGCCAGAGGAAGTTCTGAAGGCTTCAAAGCCAATGGATGTCTCGGGACCTTAATCCAGAGCAACCATCCGCCGAAGCCACTCTGGGTTTCAGTAAACCTGTGTAAAATTAAGTGACGCAACAAGCTTTCCTTGGTTATCAGATTAATCTCTTTTCTGGGTCTACGGAAGCTCAGCCAAAGGCGTCGTTCCTTCCTGCCTATAAGACAACTGACCCGAGATCAAAACAAGCCACGTTTATGAACACAGGGCCATGGAGGCAATGAGATCCTTCCTTGACCTTGTTAATTGGGTTGTGTGAAACCAGACAAGGAGGCTTCAGTTGATCAGGCAGGCCTTAATTATCCTCTCTGCCACCCGGATTTCACGAATGAGCTAAAGAACGAGCTGCCTTCTGCAACGGTGGCGGACAGCGGAGAATCCCTGCGGTTGAAGCCCACTGCGGTTGCAAATCTTTGCACGGGTTGACAGGCAGGCAGTTCTAATTCTGCCCTGCCAAACTTTTTGCATCTTCTAGGCTCCCAACTCCCCCAAATAAAATAAGATATATGCAGAGATGGGCTTGTTCCCGTTGGCAAGCTGCGAGGCGCTTGGGTGACAAATGCTGCACACCGCAGAAAATCCTTGTGAAATATACCGAGATCAGCGAGAAACGCTGCTATAACTCAGCGCGGATTGGACAGGACGAGGCCTCGGTATGTAATGCCCAGGGGTATCTTCTGGTTGAAATGCTCTAACCTGGATTTTTTATTTATTTATTTTTTATCAGCAGCCTCTACTTGAATCCTTCCGAGATTTCAGAAAGGCCCTCTTGATGTTTCAATATCTGTCTTTGAAGTGTTGAAGGGTTCCTTCTCCTTGGCTAATATGAATCAATAATTCAACCTGGTGATTCATTTATCTGGTCTGTATCTCAAGAGACCTCTGGAGCTGCCTTTAATGGGTCCTTAAAGGGGGTCGCAGTCAGGCTCTCCCCGCCCAGATCGACCCTTCCTGGGTTTCAGCAATCCATCAAGGACCTCAGCCTCAAAGATCCAGGAGATTGGCAGGTGGAAAGAGATCTGAATGCATATTAGCTCTAAGGTGTTTTTTTTAATATATATAGATATCTTGTTTCTCTTATCACCAACAGGCATTATAGCATCTATACCTGTGTTTCTCAACCTTGGCAACTTTAAGAAGTTTGGGCTTCAACTCCCAGAATCCTCCAGCCAGCTTTCTACCAACAACCATTATAGCATCTACACTAGAATATAGAATAACGGAGTTGGAAGGGACCTTGGAGGTCTTCTAGTCCAACCCCCTGCCCAGGCAGGAAACCCTACACCACTTCAGACAAATAGATATCTAACTTCTTCTTAAAAACCTCCAGTGTTGGAGCATTCACAACTTCTGGAGGCAAGTTGTTCCACTGATTGATTGTTCTCCCTGTCAGGAAATGTCTCCTTAGTTCTAAGTTGCTTCTCTCCTTGATTAGTTTCCACCTATTGCTTCTTGTTCTACCCTCAGGTGCTTTGGAGAATACCTTGACTCCCTCTTCTTTGTGGCAACCCCTGAAATATTGGAAGATGCTATCATGTCTCCCCTAATCCTTCTTTTCATTAAACTAGCCATGCCCAGTTCCTGCAACCGTTCTTCATATGTTTTAGCCTCCAGTCCCCTAATCCTCTTTGTTGCTCTTCTCTGCACTCTTTCTAGAGACTCCACATATAGAAAAGATAGCATAGCAACCAAAACTGGATGCCGTATTCCAAGTGTGGCCTTTCCAAGGCCTTATAAAGTCGTATTAAACCTTCACGTGACCTTGATTCTATCCCTCTGTTGATGGAGCCTAGAACTGTTATATTGTTGTTTCTCAACCTTGGCAGCTTTAAGAAGTTTGGGCTTCAACTCCCAGAATTCCCCAGCCGGAATTTTGGGTGTTGAAATCCGAACATCTTAAAAGTTGCCAAGGTTGAGAAACACTGATCTGCAGTATAAAAGATGGACAAATATAAAACTTGTCTAATGAAATGATAATTTAGCCCTTCCTCGCTCTGCTCGGGTAAGTAACAGGATGCCTTAATTACAGTTGATTCTTAGGAACAGGGCAACCAATTCATAAGGCTGGATAATTTACAAACCAATTCCCAGAAGGCGAAGCTGTACATTATTTATACCCTTGCAGCCAATTCTCTTCCAATGTGGAAGAATTCCACCGAGATAAGAGTCTCTTTTTTCTCCTTCTTCCAGATCTGCAGTGATCCTTTGCGCAGGTTAATCAAACCGAGGAAAGGTTTTCACCCAATTAGGAAGGCTATAAACCTTGTTCATTGTCAGGCTACGCATCTCTTGTGGAAAAACAGAACAGGCTCAAGAGGCTGGCTAGGAAGATAATCGGTGGCATTGGGAGAGGTGGGGGAGGTAAAGGCTTAAGGAAGAAGATTGGAGGAACTGGATATCCCTCTACTCTAAATTTGCAGAAGTGATAGTTAAAAGGGTCACTCCGTAAATATCTGAAAATTTATGCATTTAAAGAATGCAAACATTCGTTGTCTGTTGCCACAGGGGAAGGGAATAGATTGAATGGGCTTTGAGGTTGCAGAGAATTAATCTTAGGGAAACATCTCTGGAGTAAGGTGTTCGGCATTGGAGGTACGACTTACGACCGTCATTGGGACCAGAATCTCCATGGCTAAACAAGGTGGTTGTTAAATGAATCACACCCGATTTCATGACCTTTTTTGACCAGGGTTGTTGAAGCAAATCCCTGCAGTTATCAAGCTAATTGCTTCATTGGCTTGTAAAGCCAACCCAAGTTCCCCCGTTGACTTTGCAAATATACTCAAATTTCATTCAGGTGCCCGAGGGGATGTTGCAACAGTCATATGTCACTTTTTCCAGTGCTGTCATAACTTCAAATGATTGCTAAATGGATGTTTGTAACTTGAGGACTCCCTGTAGTTAAATAGGGGGCTACCCCTAATCAGAAGTCCTTAAACAAATGCTGGAAGGATCTTGGTCTGGATCAACTGCATCGGTCAACAAGCTGGAATATTTGACTTCCCGATGCATGCCTGCGTGACACTGGTAAAGACAATGGTTCTACTTACTGTCTTCGTGAGTCTGAAGTAGCTGCGGTGGGCTGGGTGGCCCATCGCCCGGGGTGGTGAAGCAGAGGATCGAGGTGTAGTAAGCCGTAAATTTCTTCAGGTTGGTTATGTATCCTCTGTGGACGCCATGAAAATCTGGAGGAATGGTGACGGCAGTCTTAACATCTGGGGCATCAACTGGCCACGCCAAGAGCTGGATGATGGAGGAAAGGTGGGATCAAAGAGAGAAGACATCCTTTGAGGGTGAGATACCAACAACTGGCCAATGCCACAGGTAGCAGAGCTCGGATTAGCTCAATTACAAAAGCACAGAGGTTCTTATTAATGTAGCTGAGTCATCTTGGACAGATTTACCGTGTTTTGGGGATTTGCAATATATCTAAACACAGAAAACAATCCCACCAGCCCAATCCCCCAAGGCCTTGAAGCTGTTTTTAAGGGCATACAGAACAAGGGACATCTTCCTTTTCTGCTTAATAGTGGTGTGACAAATAAGAATAACAGAGTTGAGAGGGAGATTGGAAGCCTTCCAGCCCATCCCATTCTGGTACTGATGGCTCAGTGGTGAGTTCCGGCTGGTACTGCCCGGTACGGGCGTACTGGTGGTAGCTGGGAGACAGCGCCCACCGTACAGGAATGGTGGCTCGTTTGGCCCACCCGCTTTTTGATGCACATGGGTCAATTGCTCACACGCACACAGCATGCAGTGCCTGCGGGACCTCCGCCAAGCAGCTGGGTGCCACAGGGTGGTGGCGTTCGCATGTGTGCCCAACGAGGGTGCCCGGCCCCATCGCAGCATACCGGTTGCGATGGGATAGCAATAGCAATAGCAGTTAGACTTATCTACCGCTTCATAGGGCTTTCAGCCCTCTCTAAGTGGTTTACAGAGTCAGCATATCGCCCCCCACAGTCTGGGTCCTCATTTCACCCACCTCGGAAGGATGGAAGGCTGAGTCAACCTTGAGCCGGTGAGATTAGAACCGCTGAACTGCACATAACAGTCAGCTGAAGTGGCCTGCAGTACTGCATCCTAACCACTGTGCCACCTCAGCTCCAGAACCCACCCCTGCAATGGCTGTCTTGGAAACCTTTTTGAAAACCTCCAGTGATGGAGCGCCCAGAACTTCTGGAGGTCAGCCGTCCCATGGATGAATTGTCCTCGCTGTGTAACCTCAGAGATGTCAAGAACGTTAAGAGTCCATCTCAGCAAAGGAAACCATTCAGGAGTTGGGGCAGGGGGATAAACCAGGATTAATAAAAGAAGGAGGTGGATTATCCCTATAGTCCAGGGGAAGGAGATGCCTGGGAGATAGGGTGATAGCATGAAGGAAAGAGGTTCATGATGTGAATCTGTAGCACATTGGACTCTGTAATCTTAAATTTTCAACTCTTGGTCAACGTTGAGGTAGGGCCTCAAGGTTGAAATCCTCACCTTTAATTTAAACCCTGCCTTGTAAGAACAGCTCTCTCCGTTTCTCCCTGGCCTGGATTAAAATCTCCCTTGTTCGCCTCTGGATGAAAATCCCTTCTAAGGTGAATCCTCTCACGCTGCTTAATAAGCTGGCTCCGAGATATAATGAACTACCCTTGGCAGCCTTGCAGGGAGCAGAAGACAAATGGGAGCCGGGCTGCCCACATCCCACTTTGATTTAACGGTGATTGATCTGTTTTTGCATCACTGTGTTGTCTTCCCATCGGGGCTGAGGCGCTGAGAGGGCTGCAGCGGGGGATTTTGGCTGGAGAAATGCTGTCTCTCGCAACCGCAACGCAACCACAACGCTGGGCTTGTGACCACAATGGGATGGCCTCAAGGTTGCAAGCGAAGTAATCCCAGCTAAGCATGTATCTTAATCCATTACGGCAGGGGGGTCCCAAGTTGGGAACTTTGAGGCCTGTGGACTTGAACTCCCAGGCTAGAAACCAGGAGGTGGTGAGTTCTAGTCCCGCCTTAGGCATGAAAGCCAGCTGGGTGACTTTGGGCCAATCACAAGGAGATGGTGAGTTCTAGTCCTGCCTTAGCCACAGCTGGGTGACTTTGGGCCAATCACCAGGAGACGGTGAGTTCTAGTCCCGCCCTAGCTATGAAAGGTAGCTGGGTGACTTTGGGCCAATCACCAGGAGACAGTGAGTTATAGTCCCCCCTTAGCCATAAAAGGTAGCTGGGTGACTTTGGGCCAATCACCAGGAGACAGTGAGTTCTAGTCCCGCCTTAGCTATGAAAGGTAGCTGGGCGACTCTGGGCCAATCACCAGGAGACGGTGAGTTCTAATCCCGCCTTAGCTATGAAAGGCAGCTGGGCGACTTTGGGCCAATCCTTCTCTTTCAACCCTTATTGAAGGGAAAATGAGAGGAGGGAGGAGAATTAGATGTGATCTCTGCCTTGAGCTGTTTACAGAAATAACAAGGTGGGATACAAATAAATAAATAAAAACTCTCAGACGTAAAAACAACAACGCCATTCTCCAATTCATAATGGCAGAGAGAGAGAGAGAGGGAGGGAGAGAGAGAGAGAGGGAGGGAGGGAGGGAGGGAGGGAGGGAGGGAGGGAGGGAGAGAGAGAGAGAGAGAGAGAGAGAGAGAGAGAGAGAGAGAGAGAGAGAGAGAGAGAGAGAGAGAGGGAGGGAGAGAGATGCTTGGTTTAGCAAAATTATACCTATAAAACAGACTGAAAATGTACCAATGGGTCACCAATGGGCATTTACATTTTCTTTTGAGTGGAATAGTCAACGCTTCCATAAAAAGAAGCTGAGTGCATTTGCCAGGAGGAAAAAAAAACCACACACACACAATGATTGACACCAGCCAGGCAAAGGAAATGCACGAAATGTGGCAATTTATAAATCATTATGCAAATTATGTGCTACATAAAAATATGATAGAAATGTCCTCCCTTACAACTGTCCCTTATTATAGCGTGTTTGTTTTTGTATTTTTGTATTTTTTTTAAAAAAAGAAATCCAGGCTGTGAAATAAATACGGTCTGCCCAGCTGCTTCAGACATTAAAAAAAGAAAAAAAAGAAGATGAAAAAGCAAGGAAAGAGAAGGTAAAAAAAAAAAAAAGAAATAAAAGGATCTTGACAGTTAAAAGCCGAGATTTCGGTAGCTCTTGACAAGTGCAAATCAACCTGTGTACGTTTCACTTCGTACGTTTCCGAAGAGAAGTCCCATTTAAACAACAATTGAATATAAAAGCAACTTCTGGAAACAGCCTAACAATATAGGAAAATTGAGACATTTTTGGGGTGTGTGTGTGTGTTGTTTTTTCCCTAAAGAGATCGGCGCTAATAACCGAAATGAGGGAGGGGAGGAAGGGTCTTTTATTCAGCTGCGCTCCTCCTTCTTGCTATCCACCCTCCCTCGTTTCAAAGCCAGGGAGGGCAGCTAGTCCTCGGCTTAACGACAGTTCATTTAGTGACCGTCCAAAGTTACAACGGCACTGAAAAATGTGACTGATGACCGTTTTCCATACTTCTTGATCGTGGCAAGCACCTCTGTGGTCGCCTGATCAAAATTAAAAAGCTTGGCAACTGGCATGTACTTATGACGGTTGCAATGTCCCGAGGTCACGTAATGGCCTTTTGTACCCACCTTCTGACCAGCCAAGTCGATGGGGAAGCCAGACTCACTTAACAACCGTGTTACTAATTTAACAACTGCAGTGATTCACTTAACAACCATGTTACTAACTTAACGGCAGTGATTCACTTAACAACTGTGTTACTAACTTGACAACTGCAGTGATTCAGTGTGGTGGGAATGGGGATTTTGCAGTATCCTTCCCCTGGAGTGGGAGGGAATGGGGATTTTCCAGTATCCTTCGCCTGGAGTGGGGAGGGAATGGGGATTTTGCAGTATCCTTCCCCTGGAGTGGGAAGGGAATGGGGATTTTCCAGTATCCTTCCCCTGGAGTAGGAAGGGAATGGGGATTTTGCAGTATCCTTCCCATGGAGTGGGAGGGAATGGGGATTTTGCAGTATCCTTCCCCTGGAGTAGGAAGGGAATGGGGATTTTCCAGTATCCTTCCCCTGGAGTGGGGAGGGAATGGAGATTTTGCAGTATCCTTCCCCTGGAGCGGGGAGGGAATGGGGATTTTGTAGTATCCTTCCCCTGGAGTGGGGAGGGAATGGGGATTTTGCAGTATCCTTCCCATGGAGTGGGAGGGAATGGGGATTTTGCAGTATCCTTCCCCTGGAGTAGGAAGGGAATGGGGATTTTCCAGTATCCTTCCCCTGGAGTGGGGAGGGAATGGAGATTTTGCAGTATCCTTCCCCTGGAGTGGGGAGGGAATGGGGATTTTGCAGTATCCTTCCCCTGCCACGCTCACCAAGCCACGCCCACAGAACCAGTGGCAAAAACTTTTGAATTCCACTACTGGCTCAAATGGAAACCGCTCTAACATGGATGCATTCAAACCTTGTATCCTTGGTTGATCCCATTGATGAACTGTTGCGGAGGGGGGTTCCAGAAGAATTGGATGGTGGTGGAGTTGACCGCTTCCGCTTGGACGTTCTGGGGGGGTGCGGTGGGCACTGCGCAGAACCAGCCGGCGAAGAAAGACGACCGTGCGAAACGGCAGGCAGGCGGGCAGGCGGAAACCGAGCAGGAGGAAGTCCCAGAAAAGGGAAAAGAAAGAAAGGAAAAATAAGCCCTCAGATGGCCACTCACAATTCAAAGGTTGCAAACACAGGTGTGGAAAAAGAGACCAGTGATTTATGTCCCTGATGTTGGGAGAGAGGAGGGGGTGGGGGCTGACTTTAAAAATAAAAAAAGTTAATTGGATTATTTTTCATTTTCTGGGGATCCCTCTGCAGATGGAGCAAGAGATGGAATGGTTCTTGGGCAGCCTGTTATTTCGCTGACAAGCTTTTCTCCCAAGACAGGATCGCTAATAATGATTGGTGAATCCTTTCTCTTAATTATCCCAGAGGGGGGGAAAAGAAAGAAATTCTCACAACGTGAATGAAAGGTTGTGCTTCCCTTGGTTCAGTAATCATGGCAGGAGGAGAACATTGGGGAAGGAAAAGAGATGCCAAGATAGCATCTTATGGGAGAAAGATCCCATCCTACAATAGCAATAACAATAGCACTTAAACTTATATACCGCTTCACAGTGCTTTCCAGCCCTCTCTAAGCGGTTTACAGAGTCAGCCTCTCTTGCCCCCAACAATCTGGCTCCTCATTTTACCCACCTCGGAAGGATGGGAGGCTGAGTCAACCTTGAGCCTGGTGAGATTTGAACTGCCGAACTGCAGGTAGTGGCAGTCAGCATTAGTAGCTGTCAGCGTTCCAAATATCATGCAGAATTAAGAATGCCTAGCCAGAAATTTGGTCCAAAATTTCTAGGTCCATTCCCAATAGTGAATCGGCAGTCAGCAGAAGTAGCCTGCAGAACTGCATTCTAACCACTGTGCCACCATGGGCCTTCCTTCCTTCCTTCCTTCCTTCCTTCCTTCCTTCCTTCCTTCCTTCCTTCCTTCCTTCCTTCCTTCCTTCCTTCTTAGCATTTAGACATATACCACTTCACAGTGCTTTACAGTGCTCTCTAAACAGTTTACAGAGTCAGCCTCTTGTCCCCAACAATCTGGGTCGTCATTTTACTCACCTCGGAAGGACGGAAGGCTGAGCCAACTTTGAGCCTGGTGAGATTCGAACTGCCAAATTGCAGGCAGCCGGCAGTCAGTAGAAGTAGCCTGCAGTACTACGTTCTAACCAGTGTGCCCTCATGGCCCTTCCTTCCTTCCTTCCTTCCTTCCTTCCTTCCTTCCTTCCTTCCTTCCTTCCTTCCTTCCTTCCTTCCTTCCTTCCCAATTAGCACTTTACAGCCTCTCTAAGTGGTTTACAGAGTCAGCCTCTTGCCCCCCAACAATCTGGGTCCTCGTTTGACCCGCCTCGGAAGGATGGAAGGCTGAGTCAACCTGCAGCCGGTCAGGATCGAACTGCTGGCAATGGGCAGAGTCACTCTGCAATACTGCATTCTAACACCTGTGCCACTATGGCCCTCCCTCCCTCCCTTCCTCTTTCCTCCCCCCCTTCCCTCTTAGCACTTAGGTATATATATCGCTTCACAGGGCTTTTACGTTTACAGAGTCAGCCTCTTGTCCCCAACAATCTGGGTCCTCATTTTACCCACCTCAGAAGGACAGAAGGCTGAGTCAACCTTAAACATACTTTTATTGGTTTCTGTGATGGGAGCTATCTATGTAATGTGATATTCAAGATTCATTTACTTTTGTCAAATGTACGTTGACAAGAGCCGAGGTGGCGCAGTGGTTAGGGTGCAGTACTGAAGGCCACTTCAGCTGACTGCGAGCTGCAGTTCAGCGGTTCTAATCTCACCGGCTCAAGGTTGACTCAGCCTTCCATCCTTCTGAGGTGGGTAAAATGAGGACCCAGACTGTGGGGGCGATATGCTGACTCTGTAAACCGCTTAGAGAGGGCTGAAAGCCCTATGAAGCGGTATATAAGTCTAACTGCTATGGCTATGCTATAAACAAACAAACGTTAAGACCATCTGTAGTGATTGTGATTTCCCCCCTGGCATTACCATCTCCACTTAGTCCCTGTGTGATGAAAAGGGGGATGAGCTATGCTTATACAAAAGGGCTATAACAGAAACCATTAATCACTTTAATTCCAGGAGCTGATTTGATTTCTGTAGTTACAGCATGTATGATTCATCTTTACAAGATTCTCTGGACTCCCCTGATGATTCCACCTCTAATGAGGTCCTGTCATTCCCAGGAAGTCTTTCAGAAAAAAAAAAGGTATGGGGTATTAACTCCCATTAACTTAATAAAGCTCTTCTTCATGATTCTCAAAATAGCATTAAAGCCGTGTATCCTTCAGATAACCTCTTGTAACTTTCAGTCCCTTTGTCCTGTTGCTGAAGCGTGGTGAAAGCTAAAGAGGAGGATCCCAACTCCCAATTTTTTAGGGATTGATGAGAAGAAGGACCTGGATGGAAAACCATCCAGTCGTGGTGAAAGTAAGGAAGCATCTCATCAAAGACCCCCCATGGATGAACACATGGGGCAGGTCCATGGGCCAACTTCGCCTGATCTCCACCTCTCTATATCTGAGGAATCATGATGCACATTCTTGGCTCAGGCAGGGAAGCAAATTCCTCTTTTCAACACAATGTAGGCCATTCCAAATCAGTCCAGAACAACTTTCTGGAGAATTTGTTCTTCTTTGCATCTTCTGAAAAAATTGAGGAATGTGTTGCTTCCTCAAAGCAAAGCTAGAGTCACATAAGAGTCACTCTATGGCTTTCCACTATGCTTCTGTACATGAGTTCCCTAACCTGGGTCTCTATGTTAAGACTCAACTGCTTGCATTCCATGCTAAAATGTGGCATTATAAAGTCCAAAAGGTAATGTGGATGAGAGCCATTAACGGGGAAAAGGAGAGAAGCAAAGGTTAAGTGTGCCAGGCTGCTTATGAATATGCAGACAATCAAGAGAGCATCTGGATAGTAAAGACCTAATGAAGGTTTGAGTGGCAGGCAACATCTGAAGGTTCAGAGGTCCTATCTCAGGCTCCCATCCAGAGCAGCCTATCCGGTGATGGGATGATGTCACTGATGGGGACAAGATCAACAAGGACTTGCTCTTGGGTGAGAGAAGGAGTTGAAGGATCTCTTTGTAGTCTGTCTATCAAAATTCTCCATCATCTAGGTCACGATGTCCCAGAAGTGCTTTTCCCAAAAGACAACTGGACTTTCTTGATTTTTTTTTCTTTGAAAAAAACGTTTCACTTCTCATCCAAGAAGGTTCTTCAATTCTTTTCAAATTTCAAATTAAAAAACCAAGAAGGTCCCAGTTGGCTTTTGGAAAAAGCACTTTTGAGATTCTTTGTGGTCTGTCTTATAATTCCTTTTACTCTCTGATTCATTTCTCATCTTGGGCTTCCATGGATCACTCCTGAACCTGTACTTCATTTTGGACAACTGCCTATGCTTCCCCTATGACACATTTTCACCCTTGGCAAATCTCCCGTATTTAAGATCACAGAACTTTAGACCTGGCTTCAACATTGAAGAAGAAAACTTCTCTCAATCTCACTTTCTTATATTACTCATAATTGGCCCAATCTACATGCAACTTCCCCTAGATTGGGAGATCCACTCTCTTATTTCCTCGAGTACAAAGGAAGCCCGTTGTCAAGACTCAAGCCTTTTTTTCTTCTTGTGGATCTTTGGCCTGCCACACTTTCTATTATTCTACTATGCATTTTCTATGGTGGGAAAATGGGAGGGGGGATTGTACGGAGTTAGATGCGATGTAGCCATAACAACATTCTTTCTAGAAAGCCAAGGTCATCCTTTGTCTTTGCACCTCTGCACCTGACCGGAACTGGATGAGTGGAACTGCCAGCATGGCAGTGGAGGATTGGACCATGTGATGGGCTTGTGGGTGTGGGGGGACAAGATCGTGAACTTTCAACTGGGTGGGGAAAACCGGGAATCTCCCCAGATGTGCCAACGTGGCTCTCTTCATAAATTGGAACTTTGAGCAGTTCTTTGCCTTGGACTCTGATTTACTTTTGGATGCTATTTGGAACGCGGAAACACTGATTATTTCTTACATCCAGGAAATACCCTTCCATACGCACACCTTCCCACACCCACAAACAGACTCAAATAGTGTCTACTCCTAGAACTCCTCAAAGCTCCCCACAAATGAGATATGGACAACAACCACTTACCTCCTTGCAATGTGTATTCAGTGACTGCCCTGCTAAAGGCTCCCAGGCCAGCTCCGTTATAAGACGCCACCTGGATTTCATACTGGGTCCAGATGATCAGGTCTTTGATCAAGCAGTAGTTTATCTCCGCGCTGGTTATGTTCTTGTATTGATACTCCCCAGGAAGTCCTGCTAAGCGATATCTATACAGAGAAACAATTCTTGGTTTGCAACCAGTTGAAGGGTGTTGATTAAAGGAAAACCATTGTTTGGGCTCCTAAGCACTTATAATGAGTGGTGGCAACACCTCCCTTCTAAGATTACTAGCCTAAAAATCAACAACTACAGGTCCAGCCCATTTAGACATTGACCCCATTCCCTAGACAAGAATGTCTCAACCTAAGAATTTAGGATGTATGGACCTCAACTCCCAGAATTCCCCGTGCCGGCTGAGGAATTCTGGGAGTTGAAGTCCACACAATGTAAACTTGAGGTCCAGACAAATTCATTCTTGGAAAAGTCTTGAATGTAGACCCATTTTACTTCCAGCATCAGGAAGTTTCTTGTCTTCCTTTTCCTAAACCCTAACTACATGAACAAGCCAGGATTGAGGTGGACTCAACCAAAAATTGTTCATAGGGCACCTTCAGTTCTTCGGCTGGTGTTTAGAGGTTGCTCAACCAACTTTTATTCATTCTTAATTTAATGGGATTGTCTAATTGGACAACTCTTCTGCAATTTTTGAAAATTCACTTTATTCTGTTGGACTATTGGATGTTAAGTTGGGGGGGGGGAGCCATATTTCTGTTGGGAAAGGGATTAACTCTGCAAACATCGCCATTACCACCAGCACAGCAAGAACTATTCATAATAGTGATATCAACAAATTATTAGCAAGATTATTATCAACACATTTAAAAACTCTCAGCGACAGAATTACCGTGATTCTTATCTGATTGCCAAAATGCTTATGTTCTGATCTCATTTTCAATACACGTCCAAGCTTGGAACAAAACTTGTGTTTTATCCTGTTTTACAGCTGTAGGAAGAAGCCTGTCTAATAAAAATGTTGATTTAGTGCCAAACTTCCATTTGCTCCCTTCCTCTTCTCTGCCACTCTTAAATATTATATTTGATCAGGTTGCAGCTTTAAATCACGTTCCTCGTTTATTCCTTAGACTTGGTCCCCGGGAAAAAAAAAGAGAGACGTGGATGTGATGAAGCTAGCCCCAGGATGCATGCCGAAAGCAGAATGCTAACGATCACGGAAGTAATAAGATTTTCTTGGATGTGGAAAAGTTGATGGAAAATTCTGAAGCTGCTATAACTGATTAAAAGTTCGCCCGTTCAGGCTACTAGCAGGATTAGCCCTTTATTGCTGTTTCACTGCACCCAAATAAGTAAATTTGCTGTTGTCTTTGTTTTACCCAAACAAGGAAAAAGATGAAGTGTTCCTTCAACACAGTAGAACACAGAACATGGAATAATAAGGTGGGAAGAGGTCTTGTAGTCCAACCTGAGCCGAGGTGGCGCAGTGGTTAGGGTGCAGTACTGCAGGCCACTTCAGCTGACTGTTATCTGCAGTTCAGCGGTTCAAATCTCACCGGCTCAAGGTTGACTCAGCCTTCCATCCTTCTGAGGTGGGTGAAATGAGGATCCAGACTGTGGGGGGCGATATGCTGACTCTGTAAACCGCTTAGAGAGGGCTGAAAGCCCCATGAAGCGGTAGATAAGTCTAACTGCTATTGCTATTGCTAACCTCCTGTTCAAGCAGGAGACCCTATACAATGCCGGATGAATGGTTGTCCAATCTATTCATGGAAACCTCCAGGGAGGGATAGCTGTGGAGATTCTCAGTCCTCCAGGTCATGGTTGTCCCAAGGGTGTTTTTTCAAGAGGCAACTGGACTTCCTGTTTTTTCTTTGAAGGAGCTTCTCATCCAAGAGAGATGGAGAAGCTTCTTGGACGAGAAGCGAAACTTCTTCAAAGAAAAAAACTGAACGTTCAATTGCCTCTTGAAAAAGCACCTTTGGGACATGCAACTCAAAACATTTCCCAAATGCCTGGACTTCATTAGCCTCCTTATTCCTTCTAGACCAGTGTTTCTCAACCTTGGCAACTTGAAGTCCTGTGGACTTCAACTCCCAGAATCCCCCAGCCAGCTATGCTGGCTGGGGGATTCTGGGAGTTGAAGTCCACAGGACTTCAATTTGTCAAGGTTGAGAAACACTGTTCTAGACATAGCAATAGCAATAGCAGTAGACTTATATACCGCTTCATAGGCCTTTCAGGCCTCTCTAAGCGGTTTACAGAGAGTCAGCATATTGCCCCCAACAATCTGGGTCCTCATTTTACCCACCTCGGAAGGATGGAAGGCTGAGTCAACCCTGAGCCGGTGAGATTTGAACCGCTGACCTGCTGATCTAGCAGTAGCCTGCAGTGCTGCATTTAACCACTGCGCCACCTTGGCTCTTAGACAAGACAATGTTATGGAAGTCACAACATCTATTTTGTAAAGGGGAGAAATGATGGGGTAGTACAATGTATGCTAGAGTTACGCAGGGTTGCAAAAAAAAACCATTCCCGTGGAGCATAAGTTGTGCCACCATCAATGGGCGCCCTTGTTTCATTTTTCCTATCAAGAAGAGTTCTAGATCTGTCCATTGGAGCAAGGAGACTCTAAATCAAGACTGGCGGAAACGGTCGTGATAGATCCAATCTGTTAGGATCTGCTTTGGGCCTTCTTGAATCTCAGAGCCTCCTTAAGACCTCCTTAAGACTGGAAGCGTGAGATTCAAGGCGGCACAATGGAGGACTCAATGAAGCCAATGCAATCCAAAAATTGCATTAACAGAGGGAGAGAATCAAGACCAAGTGAGGTACTAATGCCACTCTATAAAGCCTAAGAGCCAAGGTGGCGCAGTGGTTAAATGCAGCACTGCAGGCTACTGCTAGATCAGCAGTTCAGCGGTTCAAATCTCACCGGCTCAGGGTTGACTCAGCCTTCCATCCTTCCGAGGTGGGTAAAATGAGGACCCAGATTGTTGGGGGCAATATGCTGACTCTCTGTAAACCGCTTAGAGAGGGCTGAAAGCCCTATGAAGTGGTATATAAGTCTACTGCTATTGCTATTAAAAAAAAAAAAGTCTACTGCTATTGGCAAGACCACACCTAGAGTCCTGCATCCAGTTTTGGCCACCACATTATTAAAAAGATGTTGAGACTCTGGAAAGAGTGCAGAGAAGAGCAACCAAGAGGATTAGGGGACTGGGGAGCACCCACAATTTCCAGAGGTTAAGCCATTCCCCTGATGAATTGTTCATTCAGTAGTTATCTAGCGCTGAATTCTCTTAAGGAAGGGGAGCGGGAGAGGACCAGCTTTGAAATGTTGGCCTGCTTGAGGTCTCTCCATTCCATTGAGGTTTGACAAGTATAACCAGGGTTTCAGAATCCCTTCAAGGTGCTCTAGAGACTGGGCAGGAGAAAAGGACGTAGCCACGTCTTTACAGTGCCCAAACATGGCAAGCAGACACACCACTTTGCTTTTGAAGAGATTTTTAAATTGGAGAACCTGTCCAACTGCTAGCATCATGCTTCAATGAAGACCACAGCAGAGAAAGTAAGAAGGGGAGAACCACCTCCGGCAGAAATGATCAAGATGTTGGCCTCATCCTGCACTGGAGATGAGATGGAAGCACTCAAAGCTGGAAGGAAAGTTGGTGGCTTGCCCTCTATCAGCCACGACTGGCTGCAGGATAGACACAGCTGACCCAACAATGTGTCCTTCATGAGTTAGATCAGGGATCAGCAACCCATGGCTCTGGAGGCGCTCTGCTGAGGCTCTCTTTCGCTGGTTGGCTCCACCATTGATAGGGCTTTCGCTTAGGACAGGTAGAGGAAAAAGGATGCCATGCTAGGAGGAGACTCTATGGTGGGGGAACTGGACTTCTGGTCGGCAGAGGAAAAAGGATGCCACACTAGGAGGAGACTCTATGGTGGGGGAACTGGACTTCTGGTCGGCAGAGGAAAAAGGATGCCACACTAGGAGGAGACTCTATGGTGGGGGAACTGGACTTCTGGTCGGCAGAGGAAAAAGGATGCCACGCTAGGAGGAGACTCTATGGTGGGGGAACTGGACTTCTGGTCAGCAGAGGAAAAAGGATGCCACGCTAGGAGGAGACTCTATGGTGGGGGAACTGGAGTTCTGGTCGGCAGAGGAAAAAGGATGCCATGCTAGGAGGAGACTCTATGGTGGGGAAACTGGAGTTCTGGTCAGCAGAGGAAAAAGGATGCCATGCCAGGAGGAGACTCTATGGTGGGGGAACTGGACTTCTGGTCGGCAGAGGAAAAAGGATGCCATGCTAGGAGGAGACTCTATGGTGGGGGAACTGGACTTCCTGTGGGCTCCAGAATTGAATGGGGGGGGCTTCCAGTTAGGACTTTGCGGCTCTGAGTGTTTAAGGTTGCCGACCCCTGAGTTAGACTGTTAATGAGCCACGCTTTGATTTTATACAATTAAAGGAAACCAAACTGGCTAATCAGTTTCCTGGGAGACAAAGATATTGGGACTTATCTCAAGATACGTGGGTTTGGACCATGGGGCTTCTGGTTGTTGCTCCTTTTTAAAGACAAAAAAAATAATCATTATTGGGTAGGACACAACTCTTGTTTGCCAGAGGAGACCAAGGCTCTCTCAGTTTGAGAGGGGAAAACGTTGCTCTGTTATTAAAAATAGTCAGATGAGATTTCCATCCCATGAGAAATCATAATGTAGTTCCTTCGGGTTTGGCTCAACGCACTGCAAGCCCTTGTAAAGAAAAATGGTTTGGCGCAATAGGCAAGTGCATTGCTCCAGCCTCTTCAGGGGTCAGTCAAGGGCCTTTTACCTTATGATGTAGCCATGGAGAACACCGTTATGTTCACTTTCTGGAGGGGGCTGCCACTGGACCATGATGGACTGATTGGTCCGTCCGCTAGCCACAATGTTCTTAGGCGCAGCACTTGGAGGTTCTTCAGGCAGCATCAATCTGAGCAGAAGAAAAGTTAAGCAAAACAGGACGGAAAGAGAAGGAGAGGAGGGTGGAAGGGAGAGAAAGAGAAGGAGAGAGGGTAGGAAGGGGAAGAGGAGAGGAGGAGGGGAGAGGCAAGGGAAGAAGGAAGGAAGGAGAGGAGGAAGGAAGAGGAAAGGAGAGGAAGGGAGAGAAAGAGAAGGAGAGAGGGTAGGAAGGGGAAGAGGAGAGGAGGAGGGGAGAGGCAAGGGAAGAAGGAAGGGGAAGGAGAGGAGGAAGGAAGAGGAAAGGAGAGGAAGGAGGGAAGGGAGAGAAAGAGAAGGAGAGAGGGTAGGAAGGGGAAGAGGAGAGGAGGAGGGGAGAGGCAAGGGAAGAAGGAAGGAAGGAGAGGAGGAAGGAAGAGGAAAGGAGAGGAAGAGAGAGAAAGAGAAGGAGAGAGGATAGGAAGGGGAAGAGGAGAGGAGGAGGGGAGAGGCAAGGGAAGAAGGAAGGGAAAGGAGAGGAGGAAGGAAGAGGAAAGGAGAGGAAGGAGGGAAGGGAGAGAAAGAGAAGGAGAGAGGGTAGGAAGAGGAAGAGGAGAAGTGGAGGGGAGAGGCAAGGGAAGAAGGAAGGGGAAGGAGAGGAGGAAGAAAGAGGAAAGGAGAGGAAGGAGGGAAGGGAGAGAAAGAGAAGGAGAGAGGGTAGGAAGGGGAAGAGGAGAGGAGGAGGGGAGAGGCAAGGGAAGAAGGAAGGGGAAGGAGAGGAGGAAGGAAGAGGAAAGGAGAGGAAGGAGGGAAGGGAGAGAAAGAGAAGGAGAGAGGGTAGGAAGAGGAAGAGGAGAAGTGGAGGGGAGAGGCAAGGGAAGAAGGAAGGGGAAGGAGAGGAGGAAGGAAGGAAGTAGAGAAGGGAGGGAGGGAGAAAAGAAAGGGAAAATAAGACGGTGTTACAACAGGGATGGTAAACAAAGCAACCCAAACTGTATATTATAACCTTTTAAATGGAATAACAAATGTATAAGAATGGCAAAGAAAAAGAATAACTATGTGAATGTATACCTATAACTGTATGTAAGAGAATAAATGACAGTAAGAATATAAAGCACAATATAGGTAAACAATATTTTGTTATAAATAGTTAAGTGTAAATAAATATAGAATAGTACATAAAATGGATAACAAATAAGGATACCATGAATGCAAGATAGACATGTATAGGAGGGAAAACACTGCAAAGAAACCGATACGGAACTGCTGTATGATATACGATGGAACTTCTTGTTCCTATGTTGTTTTAAGTCATGTGTTGATGTGTTTAGGTGTTTAAAATAAAAACTAAAAAAAAAGTCAAGCAAAACAACAATCAAGAAAATAAGACCTCCGGGGATAACAAGCCCAATCAGGCTTTTGAGCGCATGCGCTAAAATAATCCCTCCCCCCCAAAAAATAAGCCCTCCCTGAAAATATTGCAACACAGCAGCAGCCATGAGTTGACCACACTTGCTGCCTCCTGCACCTCAAAAATGATAAGACCTCCCCGAAAATAAGGCCAAGTGCTTATTTCGGGGGTCAGGGAAACACAGTAGCAGCAGTTTTAACCAGATGTGGCCGAGATGGGTTTTTAAGGCTTCCCCAGTAGGAGCAACTGTGCTGGAGCAGTTAAGCAGATGATAAAATAAAATTTAAAAGTCATTTAAGAGAGATTTGAAGTAATTTCCCTGTTTACGCCGAGCCTTGTGTGGGAGCTTGAAGGCTCAGAGAGCCAACTCCCCTGAAAATCCACCCAGGTTCAGAGATAATTTAGAGCATTGGAGCAGGATGTTTATCTTCCCTTAATCTCTCAAAAGGATCTTCAGAAGGTTAGGAAAAATATTGGAGAGGAATCTCCAGAGATAGCCAAAGGAGGTGGCTACCTTTCTCTTATTTCGTCATCTGTGTTTACACCTTCTCTCTTTCAAGTGCCCATCGCCTCTTTCTCTTGGAACTATGATGAAGTAGCAAAGGTGAGCACCCCGTTCAGATCATAATAGTTTTCAACCATAGTTTTTGGTTTTTGGAGAAACAAATGACTAGGAAAATCATGATAATGTTCTGACCCAGGTTTCCCAAGAGCATGAGGCAAACTTGTTGCCCCAACAAAAAACCCTTTTATTCATTGACTGTGAATTCTGCTCATTCACATCCAGCAAAGTGTTTCAAGGGAGGATTTATAGTCACAGACCTTATCTGACTTGGAGAGCTGCCAGCCTGCAGAACTTGGCAAGGAGTCTCGAAGAGTTACAAACCAATTAAGTGAACTAATGGTCTCCTGCAAACTCCACTCCCCTTTTGCTCCTCTTTTATTTCCTCTGGGAGGGGCCATTCATCGTCTACCTGTGGCCTTACTCCCAAGTCAACCCCTGTTCCTTAGCTGTTCCTTTCGTCTGGCAGCTCTGCGCATGCGCACACTGGGAACAGGCTCCAGCTGTTCGTCTGCCTCACTGATGTCTGACTCCGAAGGCAGCTGATAACTCTCAGACAGTCCTGGCCCCCCTCTCTGCTTCCGATGCAGAGCCCTCGTCCGAGCCTTCCCCAGACTCCAGGACTGGCCCAGGTTCCTCCCCAACCTTCTCACTGACTGTATCTGTTACCAGCTCTGCAGATTCGGCGGGCCACAACAGATACATCGATTGAATCTATGCCATTTTGGCTAATGTTTCTACAGGCATCAATGGACTGCTTTTCATTGGACAAACTATTGATTCCCAACGAAGTTCAATCATTCATCAAGAGCTGTCGTTTCAGCGTACCTGCTGGTCTCCAGGCTGTACTGCCCTTTGCCCACTTGGTTAACGGCGCAGACTCTGAACTGGTAGGTCCGGGCTGGGGTCAGCCCACTCACAGTGATGGTGGTCAATGAGGGATCTATATTGGAGAGATGAACTTTCCAGGGAGAATCTAGTGGGGAGAAAGAGAGATCATCAATCACGAATCTGACCCAGTATGTGATTCATCAAACGGGCTTTCTCTGTCCAAGTGTCAGTTCCCAGACTCCCAGGAAATCAATAGGTAAGAACTCAGTCCCCCAGTTCCATCCTTTGCCACGGTTGTCACTGTGATTTTCTGCAGGTGGACCTAACTTTTTGTAGGCCTAACCCACCAGACACTACAGGATACCTGTGGAGCGCCAGGGAAATCAGGAGATACAGGCAGTCCAAATGAGTATAACAGTTTATTGCAAGAAGCAATAAAGCTCTCTGCAAGAATCTGGCCAACTAGCCATTAAAGGAAATGAGTGGGAGATAAGAGAGGCATTTAAGACGGGCTGAACTTAACATCTCCAGCAGGCACGCGGGGACTCATGATTTATGACGCATTTGACTTCTCCCTCCAGCTCAGCCTGGTCATCTCCTACAGTACCAAACAGCTCAGAGGAAAGTCTGAGTATTCAAAGACAGACTGGGATTCCTCCTATTTGTGGCTTCTAAATTAAGAGCTATCAGGAGATCAAAGTTTCCCCCCACCCACCCAGTGGTGGGTTTCAAAAAATTTTGGAACCTCCTTTGTGGGAGTGGCCTGCCAGCCATGTGTTTTCTTTCTTTCTTTCTTTCTTTCTTTCTTTCTCTCTCTCTCTCTCTCTCTTTTTCCTTCCTTTTGTCTCTCTGTCCCTTTTTCTTTTTTTCTTTCATCTCTCTCTCACTCTTTTTCTTTCTTTTTTCTTTCTTTCTTCTTTCTTTCTTTCTTTCTTTTTCTTTCTTTCTTTCTCTCTCTCTGTGTCAGTCAGTCTGTCTGTCTGTCTGTCTGTGTGTGTGTGGCAATGGTGGGTTTCAAAATTTTTTGGAACCTGCTCTGTGGGTGTGGTCTCCTTTGTGGGAGTGGCTTGCCAGCCATGTGACCTGGTGGGAGTGGCTTGCCGGCCATGTGTTCTCTCTCTCTCTCTCTCTCTTTCCTTCCTTTTGTCTCTCTGTCCTTTTTTCTTTTTTTCTTTCATCCCTCTCTCACTCTTTTTCTTTCTTTTTTCTTTCTTTTTTCTTTCTTTCTTTCTTTCTTTCTTTCTTTCTTTCTTTCTTTCTTTCTTTCTTCCATCCTTCCTTCCTTCCTTCCTTCCTTCCTTTCTTTTTTTCTGTGTGTGTGTGGGGGGGGGGGCAGTGGTGGGTTTCAAAAATTTTTGGAACCTCTTCCGTAGGTGTGGCCTGCTTTCCTGGTCCACGGGTGGAAACCCTTCTAACCAGTTCGGTAGATTTGAGGAACCAGTTCTACCGAATAGGTGCAAACTGGTAGGAACCCACCTCTGCCCCCACCCCATTTCAATCCATACCCCCACTAGGCCAGGGTCCTTGACAAAGTGATTTGGCCTTACTGGATGTAGCTTTATTACCATACGGACAGGGCAGTTACACCCCGATGCTGAATATATCGACTGAGAAAATACAGGCTCAATTCAAATCAATGCATCTTGTTTACAAATATACACTTTTAGGAGCGGACTGTTAGTCAATTAATACCCCCCACCCCCTCAACCCATTGATCAGCTGCTTAGCTGCTTAAAATAATGTAACAGAGGATACTTCAAGATTGAATGCAACCGGCTTGACTCAACAACAAAGACATATGTTTTACTGTTTGGAAAAAAAAAACAGACCCTGTTTTCCCTACTTAAAGAAGTGTTAATAAAAATGTCCTCATCGGCTATAAAACATCTTCATGTAAAGTAAGAGATTAAAATTCAATTAAAATGTACCTTTTAATCCACTTTACAATTACTCCTGTACGTCACATCTAATCCTCCGTTAACTGTTCTTTTTTAAGTTGAAGGACCTTAATCTTCTTAATGATGTTTTCTCATATTACCTCTTAATAATAGGAGTGGGGTGTTTTTTTTTTTTAAAAAAAGGAAAACACAACGTAAGGTGTATAAGCACAGGGCTTTGATGCTACTTAAGTCTTAAAGCAGTGATGGCGAACCTATGACACGCGTGTCAGTGCTGACACGCGTAGCCATTTGGGGTGACACGCACAGGATTTCATGCGATTCATCCTCGGCTCCTGCACAGCCACCGAGGATGAAAGAATCTGTGCTGGAGGAACGGGGGGGGGGGGGGCGGGATGTGTGATCTCCCCCGCCCACACTCACTTACTGTATCGCCGCCGCCCCTTTCTGAGCGCAGGGGCTGCTGGTAAGGCGTGCGTGCCGTGCGCACACACGTCATCAGTGCGGCGAGGGAGGACCCGCAGGAGAGGAGCGCGGGAACAGTGCGCGCCTCTCTCCAGTCAGGCCGGCACAGAGAGTCTACTCCTGGGACTGTCGGTTACGACCGCACCACAGCAGGGAACAGCGGAGTGCCAACGGGAACTGTGAGCGCCATTAGCAGCAACTATAAATTGCGCAAAATTATGTTTTTGTCGAAGTGACACACAATGAGAGTTATGCTCGATTTTTTGCCGATTTTTGACACACCACGCCAAAAAGGTTGCCCATCACTGTCTTAAAGAGTTTTCTTCAAACACCTGGATTGCTGTGAAGCTAAAGATAGTTTTCCTAAAGGCCAACATTGTGGCGTGTTGTTTTGTCTTTTCATTATTGTCTTCGAAGGTCTTCTAGAGACACCCAACAAAATAAGGTAGTCTTTGCAAATTACTTCCCATGGAGGTGGATGGAGATGCTGTAAGTTGCTAAGAGGAAGATGGTTCCAAAGTGGAAAATTTGTCTCTCCCCTCGCCCTCCACTCACTCCTAAAGCAAAGCCATGCACGCTCTCACACCAAACCGTTTGAGACATTCACACAACCAATACGCTCCCGTTTTTCTCTGTCTTCCGGATTCCCGCTAGAAAGCACAATTGAAGTTTATAAGAGTGAACCGAAAACCTGTCCTTCTATGGTAAAGGTAAAGATTTCCCCTCGCATAGACGTGCTAGTTGTTCCCGACTCTAGGGGGCGGTGCTCATCTCCGTTTCAAAGTGGAAGAGCCAGCGCTGTCCGAAGACGTCTCTGTGGTCATGTGGCCGGCATGACTCAACGCCGAAGGGACACGGAACGCTGTTTCCTTCCCACCAAAGATGCTCCCTATTTTTCTACTTGCATTTTTTATGTGCTTTTAAACTGCTAGGTTGGCAGAAGCTGGGACAAGTCACGGGAGCTCACTCCGTTACTTGGAGCTGGGGATTTGAACCACTGAATTGCCGACCTTTCTGATCGACAAGCTCAGCGTCTTAGCCACCGAGCCACCACGTCCCTAAGCACATGAGTGGATCACAAATGATTGCAACTTTTCTCCAACTTTTTTTTAAAAACTACAGTTTTTAGACCCCACAGCTTCTCAATTCAGCCGGACTTGGCACGAGCCCGAGAGGTTTTTAATCTGCGGAAGAGATGCAGCTTCTCTCTCTCTCTCTCTCTGTGTCCACATAGTTAAGGCTGATGGAACATTTCTCCACCAGAGAGTGACACCACATGTGTCACCCCGCAATAAATAAAAACTGTATTCATTAACATTTTAATAAAGGAGGAAATGAGCATGATGGAGACAGATGGGTGGCCTGTTTCTCAACCCATCTGCTTGGCAGTCCGTTTCTAATACCACGCCCAGCAGCCGAGCAGACGGCGAAGGACCCTGATGGAATTCGCACGCAGCTAGCTTGGAATATCTTCCTCGCCCGCATTTCACGCAGGTACGGAACGGTGGCTTTCTCCGCCAAGTCGGCTCGGTGCCACCAGCCCAGGAGGGCTTTCTTTCTCTGCCTGGAAACCTGTACACTTGGGTGAAAAAATGTGTGTGTGGGTGTGTTTGTGTGTGTTGTGGGAGAATGACTTGGCCTGACATTTTCAAAGGAGAAATCTCAAAGGTGAGAGGCAGCTTTGCTAGGAGGGCCGTAATCTATTCTGCTGCTTAATGCCTGTGTGGCTCACGGGCCCCCATTCTTCCCCGCAAGGCTACGAAGAAATGAAAAGCATGAAATCTGCATGAAGTAAAGCGGAATCGGCTTCTTTCCATCGGAGGCTGTGGCTGCAGCTCCTATTATTATTATTATTATTATTAGAAAGCCATCTGCCTCCACACTGGGGGAATGGCATTCATTTCTCTCATCGGTATCATAAGATGCTCCAGAGTCAACCCCCCCCCCAAATATTTGGAAAATGGGAAACTTTTCTGAGATGACAGGAGAGACTGAGATGACTTTCGGAAAGGGGTGGCTGAATAGCAGAGTTGGAAGGGACCTTGGAGGTCTTCTAGTCCAACCCTTTGCTCAAGCAGGAGACTCTATGCCTGTGGTGGCGAACCGTTGGCACACAGAGCCATCCCATGCAGGGCGCGTGGCCTTGCTGTCTCCTCTTCCGTGTTCCGTGCACACACACACACACACACGCCAGTCAGCCGGCCCTCGTGCGCCTGGGACTGCCGAAACCCGGAAGAGCAGGGTGCATGTGCGTGCCAGCACCCAAACTTCCAGGTTTCCATCATGCAGATGTACAATGGTCAGCTGTTTGTCAGGTGTGCGTCCACGCCAAAAACCAGAAGTTTGGGCGCCGGTGTGCACATGCAGGTCGCCACGTAAAAGGTCATCCCTGCCCTTTACCATTCCAGACCAATGGCTGTCCAGTCTCTTCTTGAAAACGTCCAGTGATGGAGGACCCACAACTTCTGTTCCACTGGTTAATTGTCCTCACTGCCTGCATGGATAATTTGGTACTCCTCCCCTCCTTGTCCTCTCTGCTGAAGGTTGCTTGGTTGTTTCTTCACAAAGACTATGTCAGCTTTAAGTTGGATTGCCTCGTTTTGAGAAAATTTCAAACCCTAAGAGTCAGGGTAGTGATTTAAGAACTGACCAGTTGAGGCAATGGTGGGAATGAGTCAGCAAGGTTTTTGGCTGTTATCCCTTTAAGAGCCTATATAATAAGAAGAGGCTCTGTTGGGGCCTCTCTCTCTCTCCCTCCTCTCTCTCTCTCTCTCTCTCATTCTCTGCTGTAATTGCTGATTGTTTGACCTCTGCTTATAATACATGTATGTATAGTATATATTATTTTGTAGATAAACCCACTATTTATTACAAACCTCTGTTTGGGTTGTCTGACGTAGTAAAACTGTGTGCACTCTGACACTAAATGTGGGTCCTTTTCAACAAATGCAATGGAAATGTCTAGGTAAGAAGTGTTGAGACACCAACTCAGCTGGAAGTGGTCCACAGCTGCTAGACAAATATTATGTCCTCGCTGTGTTTGCTCTTGATGGTGGGGAGATACTTATGACCCTTCAGATGTCTTGGGACCACGACCCTCAAGTGTTCCCCACCTGCCTCTGGTGAGGGAGTCGCAATCTGTCTATGTTAAGGATTATCAGCAATTCCCCACTGAGTCTCTTCCGTCCATTTCTCCATCTTCCACGAAAGCATGTAGATTGTTCTTACAGCTCTGCCTTTTACAGATGAGCTGCTATGAATCAAAAGAGGATTTTTCACTGTGTTGGTGTCCGAAGAATGTGACAAAAATGAATAAGAAGGAGAAAAGAAAGCCCGGGCGGAATTAGCAAGCAACTTAAAGAAGTTTAATCAAGAAAATGGAAGAGCAGACACTAACTAGAATATTGAATGGCCATAAATGAGCTAATTGTGACCAGGTTTGTTTCCTGAAGCTATTCTGTTCCATTTGTTTACTGCAAGTGTAAACACCACTCAAGAGTGCTTAACCTGAGCCATTCGATCAACTGAACAACAACTGGGCCTATTAATCTCTCCACTGGCGTGGAATTGTGCTCTGTTTATATGCCGCATCTGTAGAATGCTTTAGTCTTTTTTCCCCCCTCTTTCCTCGCCCTCACTTCCTTGGTGGAAGATAAAAGATCTGGCAAGAAGGGAGATTAAACTAAAAACTAATATAAACGAACCCTATTCATCTCCCGGGCACTCGGCTTTGCGAGGAAAATAGCGGTTTGAAGGAAAAGACGGTATTTCTCGCACAGCCCAAGGACCGACTCGGTTTACGGAGGGACCTTTGAAAAAAAAAATTTAAACAGCAAGTTTCTCCTAATCATCAAACTAACCCTTTTCAAAGGCTGCTTCTCCCTGAAGTGCAGAATCAACCCGAAGAAAAGGCTGGATACCAAAACCATTTATTCAACAACATTAAAAAAAAAAGGAAAAGAACGCGGGAATTCCAGGGACTGGATTATTTCTCCTGGCCCTTTTCTATTTTTGCTTTCAGAAGAAGAAGGAAGGTTACATAAATGTCCATGGCCAATTTCTGTGACTTTGTCCTTCCTAAGCAACCATCCCTTGGCCAATCCAAGCATTGGTTCAAAGTTACACAGTGGACCATCATAGCGTCTCTCACTTGGCCTCAACTGTCACATCAGTTCCACCACAAAACCGCGGACGACAAAATCGCGGTCGACGAAAGCGCGTATGTGACGTCATCACAGCGCGACGAAAAAGATCGAAAAATGTAAAAATAAAGCGAAAACCTTACCCTAACCCCCCCAAACCTAACCCTAAACCTAGCCCTAAACCTAACCCTTAACCTAACCCTAAACCTAACCCTTAACCTAACGAAAAACCTAATGCTAACCCTTAACCTAACGCTAAACGTAATGCTAACGCTCTAACCCTAACCCTAACCCTTAACCTAACCCTAACCCTAACCCTTAACCTAACGCTTACCTTTATGTGAATCGGCTTGCTGTAATTTAATTTTTATTTCAATTTTTCGATCTTTTTCGTCGCGTTGTGATGACGTCACATACGCGATTTCGTCGACCGCGCTTTTGTGGAACGTGGTTTTGACGGGTCATGGTCACATCAACATCAACAAGAGGTCCTCCTGCCACGTTCTTCTCCCTTGTGATAAGCACAGCCTGAAATCTTTCACTCCTAAATACCCCATGATGGATAGAGTGTACTTGATCACAGAGACAAAGTTATCTCAGCCATCATGCCATAAAAGACAGCTCCAGAGGTTGAGTTGTGCTCCAGGTTGAAGGTGGAGCAGCTTGGTTACCCTCTCTTCCATGCCATTCATCAATAACTCTATTGAGCCTACTTAAGAGTTGCATGCATGCAATGATTAGATGATTAGGGGACTAGAGGCTAAAACGTATAAAGAATGGTTGCTGGAATTGAGTATGTAAAGAAGGGTGACATGATAGCAGAGTTCCAAGATCTCAGGGGCTGCCCCAAAGAAGAGGGAGTCAAGCTATTCTCCAAAGCACCTGAGGGTGGAACAAGAATGATCGGGTGGAAACTAACCAAGGAGAACTAAGAACTAAGGAGAAATTTCCTGACAGTGAGAACAATTAATCAGTGGAACAACTTGCCTCCAGAAGTTGTGAATGCTCCAATACTGGATGTTTTAAAGAAGAGACTGTATAACCATATGTCTGAAATGCTATAGGGTTGCCTGCCTAAGCAGGGGGTTGGACTAGAAGACCTCCAAGCTCCCTTCCAACTCTGTTATTCTGTTCTAGTGGTAATGGCACCGAAGCGTTCCAGTGTTCTGTGTTTCAGAAATTTCTATTTTAATGCCATTGAAATGTTCTGCATTCTGAGGAAAAGGGAAGACGGAGAGAAGGATCTTCTGCTTCCTCACACTGCCCTCACTGTTGTTCTCTGTGCCCTGGACAGCTATTTTCACCATGCTTTGAGAAAATGGCCTTGCAGGGATCCAAAGTCCTAACTCCTAAGTAAAAAAAGAGCATTTTATCCACCCCAAATGCTAAGCAGGAGCCCAGGAGCTACCATTCTGGAGGGCACCAATTCTGACACAGGCCAATTTAAAACAATCACTTAAATTAAATCATCTGTAATTTTTATTCATTACAGCGATTGTGACTGAAATGATCCCTTCTGCAAATTACTTTGACCAGAACGTATCTACAGATAAGGCTTGCATAAATCCCAACTCTCCGCTTAAATAGAGATGGAAGGCGGTATTCAGATGGCGATAAAATACATTCCCATGTGTGTCACCAAAATTATACTAAGTGGCGAGGTTTTCTGCTGTAATTCCTCCAACCTGAGCTGAGGATATGTTGACTTTCAGAGTATTCTTGAGAATATATAGAACTCTTTCTCTCTGTCTTCTTTAAAGGAAGCCAACAAAGTATTTAGTAATAACGGTATATCTGTTTTGAATAATAATGGTCATTTTGTAAGCTGCGCAGAATCAGCTACTACTCTGATTTTTAGAACTTGCATTTGGAGGGAATTCCTACCATCTCCCCCTCAAACCCCTCCAAAATATAAATTAAGCAGCTACAGGTTACATCCTCTGCCTTAAATTCATACATTGGAAGATTCAGGTTCCTCAACTGCTCTTAATAATAGTGAATTGATTTAGAGATTTTTTGGGGGCTATAAGTTATAAGTTACTAGAAAGCCAATCAAGCTTTGGAAATCAAAAGGAGAGGAACTTGAAATAACTATAGTGTCAGGGTTCCAAATAGCATCCTCAGATAAATAGACATTCCTTAAAGTTCCAATTCATTAGAAATGCCATGTTGGAAAATCTGGGAAAACCCAGATCTTTATATAGTTTAGTTTTAGTTTTCCCTTTATTTGTATGCCGCCCTTTTCCCTGGGGGGACTCAGGGCGGCTCACAGTTCAAAAAAAGGGGGGGGGGAAGACAAACAATATTCCAACATGGAGACAATACAACATATTAAAAAGAGAGCACAACAGTCACACAATTCGGGTGGGGATAGAATCTTAACCCCAGGCCAGCCGGGACAGCCAGATCTTTAAAGCGGCACGGAAGGACTGGAGGGTGGTGAGGGTCCGAATCTCCATGGGGAGTTCGTTCCAGAGGGTCGGAGCAGCCACCGAGAAGGCTCTCCTCTGGGTAGTTGCCAGTCTGCACTGGCTGGAAGATGGAATTCGGAGGAGGCCTAATCGATGCGATCGTATCGGTCTAGTGGAGGTAATTGGCAGTAGGCGGTCTACTGAGGGGTTTCATATCTTTGTTTTTTAAACTTTTTGTCTGTATCCCCCTTCCCTGGTTTGAGTTGTGAGCTGCCCTGAGTCCCCTTTGGGGGAAAAGGGCGACATATAAATACAATAAACTGAACTGAACTGAACTGAATTGTCTATGGACCATTATATATAGAATTGATCCAACCCATCTCACCCACTTCCCCTTTCCTCCAATTATACAATTGTACTGAAGCTCCATTTTCTAGTTTTCTCTCTTTTTTAAATGTGTGCTTTCAGGTACAAAGCACAAGCGAGGTGCATGTATTTGATGGGCACTGAGATATGCTGGCAGATTATGATGTTATCAAATAAAATCATAGGATTTGTCTGACAGCGTGTGAGAGTTCAGGAAAAAAAAACACATCCCTTCATCCTCTCCAGGATTACCAAAGCAATTTTTGTAGGATATTATCAAATCTCTGCTGAGCTTCTTACTGAATTTTAGAGGTGAATTATTACATTTTCCAGTTGACAATCCTGCCTTAGTCAATCGGTTAGATTCCGGCAAAGGTTTATACGCTGGATTGCTTCTGACCACTCAGAATGGGAAAAATAGAATAGAGTAGAATAACAGAGTTGGAAGGGACCTTGGAGGTCTTCTAACCCAACCCTCTGCTTAAGGCAGGAAACCCTACGCCACTTCAGACAAATGGATATCCAACATCTTCTTAAAAACTTCCAGTGTTGGAGCATTCACAACTTCTGGAGGCAAGTTGTCCCACTGATTCATTGTTCTCACTGTCAGGAAATTTCTCCTTAGTTCTAAATCTTATCCACTTTTGCAGAGAATACTGTGGTGGCACAGATGCTGATCAGAAACACAATTAAACAACGGAGGCGCCAGACACTGGTTGTTAAAAAGGGAATTCAGAAGCAACGCAAAGACGCCAGACGCTTTGTTCAGGATCTAAGAGGAAGCTAAATGCAGATGCCCTTTGAAATCCTAGACAGGTCCATCAGGACCACCATCAGCGGGATGAATGCCATTGGGGTCTTTGATTTCTTGGATAGGCACGCACACAACTTTTCCACGAGGGCTTCTCACTGCTCCATTTCCCTTTCTTACTCATTTTTGAAGGAAGCCACAAAAGGGGAAGAGGCATTAGTCACAAGCATGTATGGCAACATACAGGTAACTGGATGGGCTGAGAAGAAATGCACAAGGAAGGAACTGGGAAAGGTGTGTGGCATCGGAATACGGCTGATTACGTCTTCTAAGAGACCCCACCAGCTGAATTTGGAGTTCCTGTGTGTCACAGTTTGGCAATATTTTGAAAGCCACATGTTCCCCTTCCCTAACACAAGGGTAGAGGAAGCTTAGGATATCAAGCAAAGCTGCATCTTTAATAGCAATAGCACTTAGAATTATATACCGCTTCACAGTCCTTGACAGCCCTCTCTATTCTGATTGATTGATTGATTGATTAAAGAGATCTAGTTTCCCTTAGCCATTCACCATACAATTTAGCCTCCAGATCCCTGATCATCCTTGTTGTCCTTCTCTGCATAACAGAGGGCTGGAAAGAAAGCCCTGAAGAAAACGTGAATCACTTTGTAAACTAAACTTTGGAGATAAGGCGCCGGGTCAACAATTCGCAGGCTGCCCCAGTTCATCACCGAGGAAATTTAGAATGATGAAACATCATGCAATCGACATGATCAACATTTCAGAACCATGCCTGGACTTCCTGACGGCCGCTCCAGTGGTGGGATTCAGCCGGTTCGCACCTACCCGGAAGAACCAGTTGTTAACTTTCTAAGCAATTCAGAGAACCGGTTGTTGGAAGAAATCTCCTTTTGCTTTTTCCCACTTTACAGGGCTAATCCTGTAAGGAAGGCAGGAAGGGAACATTCTGGTGTTGTTTCTAGCCTCATCCTTATTGCCCTGCTTACAGAAACTGCCTCTCCGCTCAACCCTTATTACATTGTCACAGCTAAGGCGAAGCGCCCATCGATGTGAGTGACGTTGAGTTGGCCACGCCCACATGGTCACAAGACCACTGAGCCCCGCCTACCCAGCTGGTCATTAGGACAGAGAACCGGTTGTTAAATTATTTTAATCCCACCACCATTCGCTCTGGGCCTATGAAGTCAAACATCATGCGATGTGAAGCAGCCAGAAGAGCAGATATGGTGAAGGGAAGGGCGCTCTACATGGGGCAGCCCTTGAAGAGTATTCGGAGACTTCAACTCGTCCAGAACGCAGCCGCGCGAGCGATTGTGGGTGCACCTCGGTACACCCACGTTACACCTATCCTCCGCGAGCTGCACTAGTTACCGATCAGTCTCCGGATACGCTTCAAGGTGCTAGTTGTAACTTATAAAGCCCTTCATGGTATTGGATCTGGGTACTTGAGAGACCGCCTGCTGCCAATTACCTCCCACAGACCCATTAGATCTCACAGGGTTGGCCTCCTCCGGGTTCCGTCTACCAGCCAATGCCACCTGGCTATTACCCGGGGGAGGGCCTTCTCTGTGGCGGCTCCGTCCCTCTGGAATGAACTCCCCGCAGGGATTCGGACCCTCACCTCTCTCCAGGCCTTCCGAAAAGCCGTCAAAACCTGGCTCTGCCGGCAGGCCTGGGGGTGATGAGTTCCCTCCCCTCTCGACATGTATGGTTGTGCGACTGTTGGCTACTTTTATTACTTGTATTTCGTCTTTTATGTTCCCCTTTTTTCCCCCTTGAATTGTTCGCCGCCCTGAGTCCTCCCGGAGAAGGGCGGCATACAAATAATAAAATTCTATTCTATTCTCATTACATCTGCCCAGCATCGCAGAACAAGCCATTATTCACTCGAAGGAATCATAATTATTTTTCTTTTAAAAAATCCGCACCAATAAGAAACGTAGGGCCCTGGGAGTTTTGCATGCTTTGCCCGCCTAGGCAGGAGCGATTTCCGAAGACAACGAGAAAGAGGAATTAGGCCAGACAGCCTATTCGGAGGTGAAGGTCTTGGCCATCACTTACTGTTCTCGGAGACTTCGACGATGTAATGTAGAACCGGGCTGTTTCCATCAAAGGGTCTCACCCAGGAGAGGATGACGCTGCGGCTGAAGGAGGAATTCAGAGCGGCAAACAGGTTCTGCGGCGGATGGGGCAGCTCTCTGTGAAAATAAAACACCTGTTATTCCTCGCGGTTTGGACTAGCAAGTAGAGATTTCATAAAGAAATCTTTTTTAAAAATTTTTATTTTATTTTATCAATTTCATATATACATTCACAATTATATGATCTCATAACTGTTATTAATAATATGTATTTATAACAATTTTTCCCTACTGTTGACAATATACTTGAAGATTGCTTTCTTACCATCCCATAGATCCATCTTATCTTACAACAGTCCTACTTCTTCTTCCCTCCCTCCCTCTCTCCTTCCCTTGTTTCTTCTCTCCTACTCCCCTTCCTTCCCTCCCTCCTTCCCCTTCCCTCCTTCTCTCCTTCCCTCCTTCCTTCCTTCCCTCCTTTCTTTTCTCCTTCTCTCCTTCCTTTCCTCCTTCCTTCCCCCTTCCTTCTCTCCTACATTCCCTCCTTCCTTCCCTCCTTTCTTCTCTCCTTCTCTTCATAAAGAAATCTGCCTAGCCGAAGGATGCTGAGATGGTTACAAGTGGAGAGGAATAATGACCAAGTCAAGTAACGTTGGAACGCTGCTGAATCGGGTTTCTAATTATGATTTAATCTCTGGTTGACGCTTAAGCAGCTAATGGTACTGCTGTTTAAGATAGGGGTAAAAGCCAATTTTCACACTTAGAGTAGAATAGAAAAACAGAGTGGGAAGGGACCTTGGAGGTCTTCTAGTCCAACCCCCTGCTTAGTTCAGACAACTGGCTATCCAACATCTTCTTAAAGACTTCCAGTGTTTGGGCATTCACAACTTCTGGAGGCAACTTCTGCTCCACTGATTAATTGTTCTAACTGTCAGGAAATTTCTCCTCAGTTCTAAGTTGCTTCTCTCCTTGATTAGTTTCCACCCATTGCTTCTTGTTCTACACTCAGGTGCCCTGGAGAATAGTTTGACTCCTTCTTCTTTGTGGCAATCCCTGAGATATCGGAACCTGCTATCCTGTCTCCCCTGGTCCTTCTTTTCATTAAACTAGACATGCCCAGTTCCTACAACTGTTCTTCATATGTTTTAGCCTCCAGCCCCCTAATCCTCTTTGTTGCTCTTCTCTGCACTCTTTCTAGAGATTCCACATCTTTTTTACATCGTGGCGACCAAAACTGAATGCAGGATTCCAAGTGTGGCCTTACCAAGGCATTATAAAGTGGTATTAACGTGATCTTGACGAGAGCCGAGGTGGCGCAGTGGTTAAATGCAGCACTGCAGGCTACTTCAGCTGACTGCAGTTGGGCTGTTCAAATCTCAGCGGCTCAGGGTTGACTCAGCCTTCCATCCTTCCGAGGTGGGTAAAATGAGGACCCGGATTGTTGTTGGGGGCAATATGCTGACTCTGTAAACCACTTAGTGGGGGCTGAAAGCCCTACGAAGCGGTATATAAGTCTAACTGCTATTGCTATTGCTATTGCTATATAAGTCTAACTGCTATTGCTATTGCTATCTTGATTCTCTCCCTCTGTTTATGTAGCCTAGAACTGTGTTGGCTTTTTTGGCAGCTGCTGCACACGGCTGGCTCATATTTAAATGGTTGTCCACTAGGACTCCAAGATCCCTCTCACATTTGAATTTGTTGGTGTGTGTGTGTGTGTGTGTGTGTGTGTGTGTGTGTGTGTGGTGGAGGCAACGTGGTCCATATATTGTTTTATATGGGGAGATTTTGTTTTTAAATCGAAAAGCTGTAAAACATTGGAGCAGACAATCTGAGTGATGGAACAGGGCAGAGTGAGGATTTAAATCAGAATTGTTAATACTCAGGCAAGCAGAAAACATCCCGGCTGTTTGTGGGGAGTTTTGAATCTCACTTATGGTGGTGGAGATCAACCATTTTAAAGGGAGTCATTAGGACAGATCAGGGTTGGTAGAGCTGTAATAATATAATTGGGATTAAAAGAACGTTCCTGCAGAGCAAATGAAAATGCCCGTAGATATTGTACAATAAAGATTAAATAGAATACAGTCCTGGAGGGGGAAAAAATACCATTTTAGACAGGATTTATAAAAATGCATGGGATTAAGCACGCGTACACCTGTCTTCTTGGAAAGATGAAGAAAAGGAAAAGGAACACACATTGTTTCTATCTGAAAAGCATCAGGAAAGCTTTTTGCAAATTAAGGCAACCAAATCTAAGGCAGAAGCCGGGATCCTAAGAAGATTCTGCGGGTTCAGTTTTATTCACATGATCTAGAATAGATTAAGGAATAGAATAAGGAATAGAATAGAATAAGGAATAGAATAGAATAAGGAATAGAATAGAATAGAATAAGGAATAGAATAGAATAGAATAGAATAGAATAGAATAGAATAGAATAAGGAATAGAATGGAATAGAATAAAGAATAGAATAAAGAATAGAATAAGGAATAGAATAGAATAAGGAATAGAATAGAATAGAATAGGGAATAGAATAGAATAGGGAATAGAATAGAATAAGGAATAGAATAGAATTAGGAATAGAATAGAATAGAATAAGGAATAGAATAGGGAATAGAATAGAATAAGGAATAGAATAGAATAAGGAATAGAATAGAAAGAATAAGGAATAGAATGGAATAAAGAATAGAATAAGGAATAGAATAGAATAAGGAATAGAATAGAATAGGGAATAGAATAGAATAAGGAATAGAATAGAATAAGGAATAGAATAGAATAGAATAAGGAATAGAATAGAATAGAATAGAATAGAATAAGGAATAGAATGGAATAGAATAAAGAATAGAATAAGGAATAGAATAGAATAAGGAATAGAATAGAATAGAATAGGGAATAGAATAGAATAGGGAATAGAATAGAATAGAATAGGGAATAGAATAGAATAGGGAATAGAATAGAATAAGGAATAGAATAGAATTAGGAATAGAATAGAATAAGGAATAGAATGGAATAAGGAATAGAATAGAATAGAATAGGGAATAGAATAGAATAGGGAATAGAATAGAATAAGGAATAGAATAGAATTAGGAATAGAATAGAATAAGGAATAGAATGGAATAAAGAATAGAATAAGGAATAGAATAGAATAAGGAATAGAATAGAATAGGGAATAGAATAGAATAGGGAATAGAATAGAATAAGGAATAGAAAGAATAAGGAATAGAATAGAAATAATAAGGAATAGAATGGAATAGAATAAAGAACAGAATAAAGAATAGAATAAGGAATAGAATAAGGAATAGAACAGAATAGAATAAGGAATAGAATAGAAAGAATAAGGAATAGAATGAAATAGAATAAAGAATAGAATAAGGAATAGAATAGAATAAGGAATAGAATAGAATAAGGAATAGAACAGAATAGAATAAGGAATAGAATAGAAAGAATAAGGAATAGAATGGAATAGAATAAAGACTAGAATAAGGAATAGAATAGAATAAGGAATAGAATAGAATAGAAATAATAAGGAATAGAATGGAATAGAATAAAGAACAGAATAAAGAATAGAATAAGGAATAGAATAAGGAATAGAACAGAATAGAATAAGGAATAGAATAGAAAGAATAAGGAATAGAATGAAATAGAATAAAGAATAGAATAAGGAATAGAATAGAATAAGGAATAGAATAGAATAGGGGATAGAATAGGGAATAGAACAGAATAGAATGCCTACACCCTTCCCTATAAGCAATTGATCTAATTCAAACAATGGATCGGCAGTTTTGCAGAGCACAGGGAAGTGAGGAGAAAGCCAGAACATGGATTGATCGATTGCTTTCTTTTCTTTAAATCCTGACAGCCGGAGGAGAGGAATAGCGGTCCGACTCTTGTCTCAAAGTCTTAAGTTATCTCTGCAGACAACACACCTTGATTAATCTCCTTTATCAAAGGAAGGGGCAACCCACCCAAGAATTTAGCCTTGAGTGCTCTCCGGAAGTCTCCTCTCAATATCAATTATTGCTGACCCTCTCTACTCAGACAGAAAACGTAGTAATTGTACTTGACATACTTAATTTAAATCTGCACTCGTGGCTTTTCATATTTTATGAAGCCAACACATTCTTAAGAGCTATCAGAAACCTCAGCGTAGCCATCTCCGTAAACAAAAGCATTTCCAGCTCGGGGCCGTTTGCAAAACGGAGCTGTAGAAAAGCCAGGCTCCGCGTTTCAGATGTGGCTTGCAGTGGAGACAAGAACTTAATTTGGCACCGCCGAGGACGTGGCTCCTTAAAAACCTTGGCCTTAACTGAAGAACTAAATTAGATTCGCGTGGGTGAGAGGGATCCCTGAAAGGGAACAAGTTCTGCTTCTGACTGTTCATTAAATTCCAAATGAAAAGGGCTACTACCTATTCAACAAAGATGGAGGCGATAGGAAGCCTTTGCAACGATTCTAAGAGCTATTGTGAATAACGGGGAGCCGCCGGATGCAAATCATAAATGTCTAGGAATGCAGATCGTTGCGTTCTTGCAGTTATATCTGCCTGGGAGCCACTTGTGAATAGCTAAAGTCAGCAACTTTATTGCTTAATGCCTATGTGACAAGAACCTCCCACCAAACTGCTTGCTTTTCCCTGGGAATGACCTGATAAGGGAGATCAAAGTTAGGCCTTTTGTTAGCTGTGCAAGGATTCCAAGCTAAGTCCTTGTTTGACCCCTTCTTCCGCCCCAGCTGGCAGTTTCCCAATATAGCTGGAGTCCAAGGCAGGGGTGTTAAACTCAAGGCCCCGGGGCTGGATTTAGCCCATGGGGTGCTTAGATCACTGGGGAAAGCAAAGGACTGGCCCGAGGTGCCTCTGCCAGCGAAAACGGAGCTCGGGAGGGCAGTGGGTGACCTTCATTGGGTTCCTACCATTTCGCACCTATTCGGTAGAACCGGTTCGTCGAATCTACCGAACCGGTTAGAAGAGGTTCCACCAGTGGACCCGGAAAGCAGGCCACACCTACAGAAGAGGTTCCAAAAATTTTTGAAACCCACCGCTGGTCCTTGGATAGGATTATTCTACACTATCATGCTCCTATTTATAAAACTCAGTGCCTCTGTGAAAGGTAAGGATGACGACTGCGTTTGTGGTGCAATCAGAACATTGCGCGTGTTGAAGTTGTTTAAACACAAACCAAAGATGCCTTTTAAAAAACAAGTTTACATCCTATTCTTATGCATGCCAGGGCTGTGTGTGAGGTGATTTAAAGTGGTTCTGACAAGTGTCGCCGGCATCTTCATATCCGGTCACATGGGCGGCAAGCCACTCCCACCTGGTCACATGGGCAGCAAGCCACTCCCACAAAGGAGGCCACACCCACAGAGTAGGTTCGAACAATTTTTGAAACCCACCACTGGTGGCCTTCCAGAGCCAAGGGTGGGTTGCTCCTGGCATTACTGCCAGTTCAGTGCTCGCTTTGATCACACGCACTCCAGACGCATGCTCCACATGCGTGCGCATTTGCACAAAAATAGATCTGCGCATGCGCAAAATGTTAAAAAAAGAAAATAAATAAATTTGTGCGATTACGATTGCTCTGCGCATGCGCAGAAATGAAAATCAAGACGGCGGCCCCGTAGGAGAACCGGTTCGGGGGCGTGGCAGGGCTGCCAGTTCAAGCAACCTAGGCTGCCAAACCACTACCGGTTCAACCGAACCGGTAGAAACCCACCTCTGTCCTGAGCTCCATTTTCGCAGAGGGTTGCAGGATGCCGTTGTAGCTGAAAACAGAGCTCAGGAGCCCGTTTTCGCTGGCAGAGCACTTGGCTCCCCACAGGCATCCCCGACACGAGTGACATCGAGCTGGCCATGCCACCCCCCCCCCCCAGCCCCCACGAGGTCAAACACAACCCTGACGTGAACCCCAATGACATCGAGTTTGACACCCCTGATGTACCTGAACAGACACGCTCAAGATCAACAGCCACAAAAGCCGAAGGATTTTTGCACTACCCAGTGAATTTACGACCCCGCGCATCGATTGGAATCCGTTTCACACCCGCTCCAACCCCCAGTTTGAGTTGCAGCTGGCCCTTCTTCCAAAGCGTGCAGAGTTTCTGCAGAAAAGCTGTGAAAAACTGTCAGACAAGCTGCCTAATTATGCAAAACAAAAGATGCAGGCGCGCACTGAGAGCGCGGTTGTTAGCGGAGAGAGGCTGCCGATGCGCCCAATAGATGCGTGACGGTGACGGCATGAAAGTCAAACCGGTTTTCGCTGGTTAGGTACGTCTTTCAAGGCGAGAGGTGGCCTTTCATGTTTCTTCGCTGGTAGTTGAGGATGTCCTCTTAAGCAGGCTTAGAAAACAGGTTCTTCAGGGTGGCTAAAAAAACGATGGGGATTTGGTTTTACCTACTTCAAATTCCAATCTCAAAGGAGAAAAGCAAAGGGATATTTTTTTTGACTCCTGAAACACAACCTCAATCTTCTCTGCGTCATTTAGGAAAACATGCTGGATCCTTAAGAAGACTGCACCAGCTAATGTTTTCTAATAATCCTGTGTTCATGCATTATGTGCATCCATGTATTACGGAATTGCAGAACAGCAATAGCAATAGCAGTTAAACTTATATACCGCTTCATAGGGCTTTCAGCCCTCTCTAAGCGGTTTACAGAGTCAGCATATCACCCCCAACAACAATCTGGGTCCTCATTTCACCCATCTCGGAAGGATGGAAGGCTGAGTCAACCATGAGCCTGGTGAGATTTGAACAGCCGAACTGCAGTCAGCTGAAGTAGCCTGCAGTGCTGCATTTAACCACTGCGCCACCTCGGCTCTCTCTGAATGACAGAATTGGGAGGGACCTTGTAGGTCTTCTAGTCCAAGCCCCCACTTCCTCGAGCAGGAAACAAATCCCTCAAATTCTCTTTTAGAATTTCCTGATGAACCAGGAAGACTTCCTGCAGAGATTAAGCTCATCTAAGGTTGATATTGTTGTGGCCCGCCAGCAGCCAGCGGAGCTGGAAGCAGAGTCGGACAGTGAGGAGGTTGGGGAGGAGCATGGGCCAGTCCTGGAGTCTGGGGGAGGCTCAGACGAGGGCTCTGCGTCGGAGGCAGAGACGGGGCCGAGGCCATCTGGCAGTGATCAGGTGCCTATGGAACTAGACAGCAGTGAGGCAGAGGAACAGCTGGAGCCTGTTCCCAGTGTGCGCATGCGCAGAGCTGCCAGAAGAAAAGAACAGCTCAGAAATCGACTTGGGAATAAAGTCACAGGTGGAAGGTGATTGGCTCCTCCCAGAGGAAATAAAAGAGGAGCGAAAGGGGAGGGGGCTTTTGCAGGAAAGAATTTGTTCGTTCGGTCATTAGATTCATTTCAGGAGTGTGAAGATCTGTCCATGAATCTCAGAGACTCTGTGCCTAGTCTTTCCTTCCACAGCACTGCGTTTGGAAAATATTTACATGGCAGATTTCCAAGCTAGATAAGGTCTGTGGTCGTAAATACTCCTTTGAAATACTGTTAGACAAGCCTTTACTGAATGTGAAGGAGAGGAATTCACATTCGTTTAATAAAGGGGTTTTTGTCGGGACCAGGAATCTGCTTCATGCTTTTTGAGGAAGCCTAGGTCAGAACAGATAGCCAATGTATTAATAAAGTTGGGAGGGACCTTGGAGGTCTTCTAGTCTATCCCCCCCTCCCCGCTTGAGCAGGAGACAAATTCCTCAAATTCTCTTTTAGAATAAGACTTCCTGCAGAGATTAAGCTCTTCTAAGGTCAATATCTCAGCCAATGTGTTAATAAATACATTGGTGGAGAGATGAACCTCAGAATAGCTTAATCTAGAAGAATCTGAATTCCTGCCCACTAATTCACAGTATATTGACCGTGATGACTTGGAATGAATGGACTTCATGGTCCGGCACATATGGTAGGCCTCAAAGTGAAAAACCTGGTAGGTTTTAAACGGTCACAGTATCAGAAAGTCCGTTCTTCAGTTATATTCGACATGCAATACTAGCAAAATGTTAAATGGTCTTTTCAGTTAAATAGTCTATGGCGTTAATCTCAGAGGCCATAAAACGTGAGAATAATGAACTGGGGCCTTCTGTCATCTGTAACTGTTTGCAGCCACTCATGCCTACGTATGTTAAGCCCTTAAAGGTAAAATCACTGGGCATGCAAGAAACGTTTCTCATCAGAAACACGGATGGCAAAAGGAAAGAGAATTCCAGGGGAAAGATACTGCAAAATCCCCATTCCCTCCCCACTCCAGGGGAAGGATACTGTAAAATCCCCATTCCCTCCTCACTCCAGGGGAAGGATACTGTAAAATCCCCATTCCCTCCTCACTCCAGGGGAAGGATACTGTAAAATCCCCATTCCCTCCTCACTCCAGGGGAAGGATACTGTAAAATCCCCATTCCCTCCTCACTCCAGGGGAAGGATACTGTAAAATCCCCATTCCCTCCTCACTCCAGGGGAAGGATACTGTAAAATCCCCATTCCCTCCTCACTCCAGGGGAAGGATACTGTAAAATCCCCATTCCCTCCTCACTCCAGGGGAAGGATACTGTAAAATCCCCATTCCCTCCTCACTCCAGGGGAAGGATACTGCAAAATCCCCATTCCCTCCTCACTCCAGGGGAAGGATACTGCAAAATCCCCACTCCAGGGGAAAGATACTGCAAAATCCCCACTCCAGGGGAAAGATACTGCAAAATCCCCATTCCCTCCCCACTCCAGGGGAAGGATACTGTAAAATCCCCATTCCCTCCTCACTCCAGGGGAAGGATACTGTAAAATCCCCATTCCCTCCTCACTCCAGGGGAAGGATACTGTAAAATCCCCATTCCCTCCTCACTCCAGGGGAAGGATACTGCAAAATCCCCACTCCAGGGGAAAGATACGGCAAAATCCCCATTCCCTCCCCACTCCAGGGGAAGGGTACTGTAAAATCCCCATTCCCTCCTCACTCCAGGGGAAGGATACTGTAAAATCCCCATTCCCTCCCCACTCTGGGGTCAGCCAGAGGTGGTATTTGCCGATTCTCCAAACTACTCAAAATTTCTGCTACCAGAACCTGTCGGAACTTGCTGAATTTCACCCCTGGTATTAACCATTATTAATTTCAGGCGAACAAATGTTTTGATGTCGTGCACCAAAGCAAGTAAAAGATTGCAAGGACAGGGAGTAAAAATAAAATAAAATTAAAAATGAGCTGCTTTTACAGTCGTGAACTCTGATGGGTTGATCTGCCTTTCTGGCACCTTTAAGCCTATGAAATTATTTGCCTATTAATGAAATCTCAGATAAGGGGCAAAGGGGCAGATCTTCACCAGGGTATCTTTGCCTGTCAAACCGAGGAAGCAACATATCCTTCCAACTCAACACTATCACACTGCCCTTAAAATAGAAACCCAAAGTAAGTGCTATTATTAAATCCTTTCTGCTTTAGGAAAATGTTTTGCAGATATTTAACAAATCTTCACTTGACGAGAGCAAGGAGAATTTCTAACTATAAATAAGACATCTCTTCATCTCCTGGCAAGAAGTTTCAAGATGCTATCAAATTATGTTGTTTTTTTTTAAATCTCCTTCTCAGTTTTGGCCTTGTGTGAGTTTTTGTTTTGTTTACATAAGCTTGATGTTTTGGGTACCAATCTTAAAACAAGGTATTTTAAGGCAACGGGATGGTTTCCAGGTTAGCCATTTAGGTGTTCTGCCTAGGAAATAAACTGGAATTGGACAAAAACTTAGGGAAAAAAACCCAATAGATTTGCACGTACATTTGGGATTTTCATCTCAGCAGCAGGCTGAACGTTTCACGAGTTTTCATTCTCGATCCAATGAACGCTTTCTTAGCCCTTCCTGCCCTGGATTACTGCAAGAGCTACGGATGGAATTGAGTGAATATATATATTCCCTACTGCCCAGGTCATAAGATAGCAATAGCACTCAGACTTATATCCCGCTTCACAGTGTCTTTCCAGCCCTCTCTAAGTGGTTTACAGAGTCAGCCTCTCTGGAGACAATCTGGGTCCTCATTTTACCCACTTCAGAAGGACGGAAAGCTGAGTTAACCTTGAGCTTGGAGAGATTCGAACTGCCAAATTTTAGTCAGCCGGCAGTCAGCAGAAGTAGCCTGCAGTAATGTGTTCTAAACACTGCGCCACCATGGTCCTTCCTTCCTCCTTCCTTCCTTCCTTCCTTCTTTCCTTCCTTCCTTCCTTCCTTCCTTCCTTCCTTCCTTCCTTCCTTCCTCCTCCCTTCCTTCCTCCTTCCTTCCTTCCTTCCTCCTTCCTTCCTCCCTCCCCCTCCCTCCCCCCTCCTTCCTTCCTTCCTTCCTCCCCCCTCCCTCCCTCCCTCCCTCCTTCCTTCCTTCCTTCCTTCCTTCCTTCCTCCCTTCCTTCTTAGCACTTAGATTTATACACCACTTCCCAGTGCTTTACAGCCCACTCTCAGGGGTTTACAGAGTCAGCCTCTCTTGCCCCCAACAATCTGGATCCTCATTTTACCCACCTCGGAAGGACGGGAGGCTAAGTCAATCTCCAGAGTCCAGAGAGGATGAAAAACAGTCTTCCCGGAACTTCCGGAAGGCCATAAACTGGCCTCCAGAGAGCCAGAGAGAGGACAAAAATGCCCCCCTCCGCCATGCAGTGCAGGACACTGATTAGTCCACACCCACTGTGGCCACAGTCACGTCCACCCAGCAACCGGGCAGAGAACACATTGCTAAAAAAATTTGGAGCCAACCCCTGGTGGCATCAAGCTGGCCATCACCACCCAGTCGGCCACATCCCATAAGTGGCGTCAAGCTGGCCACACCCACCCAGTTGGCCATGCCCACCCAGCTCCCGGAGGTCAACCGGAGCCTTGATGCAGCCCTGAATGAAATTGAGTTTGACACCCCTGCTCTAGGATCATGAAATTGGAGAACCTCTAGATCTCCTACATGAAGCTCAGTGGCTTCTCAATGGAACCTGGACCTCCCTTGATGACGCTTCTCCTGCTTCCCTATCGGTACCCGGATTGTTGTTGGGGGCAATATGCTGACTCTGTAAACCGCTTAGAGAGGGCTAAAAGCCCTATGAAGCGGTATATAAGTCTAACTGCTATTGCTATTGCTATTGCTACTGCTTAAGACCAGCTACTTATTCTGGGAAGCTGTCTCGTTCGCACAACACATGTTTTCTGTGGTACAAATAACCCAAGGAAACCATCTGAGATCTGATTCTGTTTCCCCCCCCCCGTGCACTCAGAATATAAGGCATCAGGCAAAGAAGCCCCCCCCCCCACTCCCTTTGCGCCGTGCGAGCGTGCACATGTGTTTTTCTACCACTGCAGGTAATTTTAGATACAGCAGTAATTTTTCTTTCCTGCATAATAGCCCACCAGAGAGATTGGAAATTACTAAAAAAAAAAAAACAACCAAAAAACCACCCTCTTCTCTATTGTATGGAAAAGATAATCTGCTTTCTGCCTGACTTCTTCTTAATTGTTCTCACTCAGATGAAGCGTGGCAAATAAAAGGGGAGCAAATGGAACAAGCAGTCAATGCAACTGAAGAAATGTGTAGAAGCCACAAGAGTGTGTGTGTGTGTGGGGGGGGAGGATTTTTTTAAATAAAAAGAAATCACTGGGTGTCATTGAGCGTTGTGCTAGTATGCGTTACTGAGAGCTGTTCTTATGGAGTCTCTTTAATCATGGGGAAATTTGAACTGGTTTGGTTTACACTGCTGTAGCGTTTGTGTTTGTGTGGCTCTCGTTGTGTTTGCATTTCGACTGCACTTCGACTGTGCGGCATTTATATGGACGCAGGTTTGAGGGACTGTTTCCTACTGTTTGATATCGGGAAACTGAGGTAGACGAGGAGTGACGGGAGAGGAAATGGCTTGAGGAAGAAAGTGGTGGAAGAGAAATTCACCAACAGAAGAGAGTTTTTTGTAGTTCGGAGTTGAAATCTGGGGGCCTTGGTGCTCTCTGAACTTGGTGGATTTTCTTACAGATGTTTCATGATGGGAACAAACCCCATTCCCTTCTAGCACTGATGATGTTACCTAGTTAGGTTATAAAACATTTGCAAGAAAATAATTAAGCTCAAGGACTCCATAGCAAGCAAGCAAAAAGAAAATAAAGTGAAAATTTCTCTCCTGCCAAAATTGGCAGGGCAAGCTAGTGTATATACATGTTCTGAGTGAGGCTTCCCCAAAAAGCAGGAGGCATATTCCTGGTCCTGACAAAACCCCTTTTATTAAATGAATGCGAATTCCTCTCATTCACATTCGGCAAGGCCTGGCAAACAGTCTTTCAAAGGAGTATTTATGACCACAGACCTTATCTAGCTTGGAAGTCTGCCATGTAAATATTTCCCAAAGGAGGTGCTGTGCAAGGAAAAAGTGTGCACAGGCTCTCTGAGATTCACGGACAGATCTTCACACTCCTGAAAAAGAATCTGATGACCGAACGATTGAATTGTTTCTTACAAAAGCCCCCTCCCCTTTCGCTCCTCTTTTATGTCCTATGGGAGGGGCCAATCAACTTCCACCTGTGACTTTACTCCCAAGTCGACCCTGATTTCTGAGCTGTTCTTTTCTCCTGGCAGGTCTGTGCATGCGCACACCGGGAACAGGCTCCAGCTGCTCCTCTGCCTCACTGATGTCTAGCTCAGAAGGCGACTGATCACTGCCAAATGGGCTCAGGTCTGTCTTTTTGTTGAGCCTTCCCCAGCCTCCAAGAGTGTCCCATGCTCCTCCCCAACCTCCTCACTGTCCGACTCTGCTGCCAGCTCTGCTGGCTGCTGGTGGGCCACAAACCCCACTCCCTTCTAGCCCTGATAGTACTACCTAGTTGGGCTATACAATGTCTTCAAGAAAATCGCCAAATTCAGAGAGCACCATGGATCTCATAGAAGAGAATTATGCTAAAGTCTCTGAAAACCAGCCTAGCTTGTGGCAGGACATGTTCTCTATGCAGAAGGCCTCAAATCCAATTGTAGGCCACCTTGGTTAAGACTGCGAGGCTGGCAGAGATCCCAGCTGGTGGACACCCAGCCGGGATGAGAAGGTAATCGAAGCTGATGAGTCACGGGCCTGGAACGTCTTTGCCCTTTAAAGGTTTTGTGAGGGTTTACATCCCAAATGTCAGGTTAAAAGTTCTCAACGGGGACAGGAGATGCCGAACTGCAAATGACAGCTGTGCCAATCCTTGGCAAGAGGGTCTTCAGAACATGCAGGAGCATACCAGAGGCCTCCAACCTTGGCAAACTTTAAGACCTGTGGGACATGCTGGCTAGGGAATTGTAGGAGTTGAAGTCCACAGCTCTGAAAGTTACTAAGGCTGAACACCCCTGCAAGTAACGCTCTGCATCTCCTTTTCCAACCATTAAAGCAGCCGCATCTGTGAAACAGCGAAGCCAAATGTCTGTTGATGCACAAACAGGCTTGGCCAGCTGGGAACTGCTTTGGCAGCAGCTGCGCAAGCCAGGATCAGGCCTGCCTGCTTTAACAATTCAAAAAGAGGTGTGCGGTATGCTCCCTTGTGCTTTCCGAAGCTTTCTTTCAAAGAATTTACGCAGCCGTACGGTAGAGTTGGCTTCTAATGGCTTCTTCATTTCAACCCTGCTGTCAACTCTAATGCGAACCTGACTGGGGCCATTTTGGAGGCTTCAGGGTTGCCACAATGCGAATAAAGGATAAGGAGGGTGAACATAGGTAGATGGGGGGAGGTTTGTAGCAGAGGTGGGTTCCTACCAGTTCGCACCTATTCGGTAGAATTGGTTCGTCAAATCTACCGAACCGGTTAGAAGAGGTTCCACCAGTGGACCCGGAAAGCAGGCCACACCTACAGAAGAGGTTCCAAACATTTTTTGAAACCCACCACTGGTCCTTGGATATGATTATTCTACACTATCATGCTCCTATTTATAAAACTCAGTGCCTCTGTGAAAGGTAAGGATGACTACTGCGTTTGTGGTGCAATCAGAACATTGCGTGTGTTGAAGTTGTTTTAACGCAAACCAAAGATGCCTTTTAAAAAACAACTTTACATCCTATTCTTATGCATGCCAGTGCTGTGTGTGAGGTCATTTAAGGTGGTTCTGACAAGTGTCGTCGGCATCTTCATATCCGGTCACATGGGCGGCAAGCCACTCCCATCCGGTCACATGGGTGGTAAGCCACTCCCACAAAGGAGGCCACACCCACAGAGTAGGTTCGAACAATTTTTGAAACCCACCACTGCTTTGTAGCCAAAACAAAATAGTTTCCTATGGGAACCAAGGACATTCCAACAGGTGGCTGGGCAGAGGAGGAGCACAGTACGGTAACCAGGCAACCAGCCAGCACCTTGATTGGACAATGTGACTGATTGTTTGGGGAAAGGGGAACCTTTCACCTTTTTAATCTGGTGAAAACCATAGGAACTTTCAGAGTCGGTTTTCACCAGTTTGTGCCAATATGATATCTCCAATAAAACTGTGGAATATGAGGAATATGTCTGCCTCGGAGTTCTGCTTTCTATGGGGCTATGACTTGGAATCTTGCCTCCAATTGAAAAAAAAAACGAACAAAATCAGGCAAAAGCTGGTGATTTCAAAAGAGGAATCAATCTACGCTGTTCAGAATTCCAAGATGGATTGTAATAAACTTCAACCATGCACAGGTTGAACACTTGACCAAGGAGCCTTCAAGAGAAGGTTAGGGACAGTGAGCTGGCAAAAACGGATATTGTTCCTTCCAAAAACGGATGGGCATTCTAAGCGTCTAGAAATGATCACGCTAGGAAATTCCTCTGTCCTGCTCCACAAAACACTCTTGATTCTTCCACCACTTGCTTTTGTGGCTCCGACGGAAGAAATCCAGCCAAGGAGCGATGAATTCAAGCTCCTTTTACTAGAATGTTTGAATAGTTTTGGGGGGGGGGGAAGTAGGCAAATGCAACTCTTAACAAGCAAAATCTCATGGAGGGAGGAATGCTGGGTGTTCAAGAGACCAGAGGACCTGGGCATCTTGAGAGAAATGTTGGCTTGTTAGAAGCACATTTTCTGATCGATTCGTGAACTGCAATAATAAGATCCAATCATCTTGCAATTTCGTCTTGCAATTTAACACGACGTGCGGCACTTCAGGCAGGTGCAAATACATTTTGCTTGTGGGAGTGGGGAACACACACACACACATTCAACTTTTTTACATTGTTGTCACGTACACAGACTCAAGCCTGCTTCCTCTGTGGGGCTGGCTGTATATTCAAAACGAACAGTTAAGGGGAGATGTTTAATCCAAGTAATTCTCATCTGTTTGATTAGGGGACTGGAGACTAAAACATACAAAGAACAGTTGCAGGAACTAGGCATGGCTAGTCTAGTGTAGAGAAGGACCAGGGGAGACAGGAGAGCATCTTCCAATATTTGAGGGGCTGCCACAGAGAGGAGGGGGTCAAGCTATTTTCCAAAGCACGCAAAGGCCAGACAAGGAAGAATGGATAAAAACTGACCAAGGAGAGATTCAACCTGGAAATAAAGAGGGATTTTCTGACAGTGAGAACAATCAACCAACGGAACAGAAGCTGCCTTCATAAGTTGTGGGACCTTCATCACTGGAGGCTTTCAAGAAGAGACTGGACACCATAAAAAAGAGGTTGAGACTCTAGAAAGAGTGCAGAGAAGAGCAACCAGGATGATTTGTGGACTGGAGACTAAAACATATAAAGAATGGTTGCAGGAGCTGGGCCTGGCTAGTCTAGGGAAGAGAAGGACCAGGGGAGACATGATAGCAGTTTTCCAATATTTGAGGGGCTGCCACAGAGAGGAGGGGGTCAAGCTATTTTCCAAGGCACCTTAAGGTCGAACAAGGAATAATGGATGGAAACTGATCAAGGAGAGATTCAACTTAGAAATAAGGAGGAACTTTCTGACAGTGAGAGCAAATCAACCCATGGAACAGAATTTCCCTTCAGAGGTTGCGGGAACTTCATCACTGGAAGCTTTAAAGAAGAGACTGGGCTGCCATCTGTCAGAAATTGGATAGGGTCTGCTTGGGTTGGACCAGATGACCTACAAGGTCCCTTCCGACGGTTAATCTGTTAAATTGATCTGCTAAAGAGCTCTGATCACATCCAGGCATCTGACTGGGGAACACATTTTTACAAACTAAGCTATGAATATGACGGACCTAAGAATTCTCTCTGGCCATTTCAAGAACCTTTGGAGGGAAGTGGTCTAATTAACCTTAGAAATACATTAAAAAAAATAATAAGGCTAGTCCTGATTAGTAGAGACAACTGTTATGATGAGGTGGGAAAAAAACAGAATCCTGTCTCTTTGTGGAATGATGAATGTTAAACAGAGAGAACTATTAGTATTATTATGTAAACTAGCTTTTCCTGTGTAACTTTATAGTAGCTCATAAAATATTCTATTCAGGCGATTTAGTTTCATTGATTTTGAAAGGCTTTCTGTGTGATGAATCTCAAGCAAAATTAAAACCTCCAGAGAGGAATACTCTCACATAAAAGAAAAGAAAGTCAAAGCTAAAAAAAGAGATAAAGGAAGAAGAAACTGCTCATCGTTTCAAAAGTTTTATAAAAGAGGAGTGGCAGAAGCTGGGGGTGGAGTTAAAGCAGGGATCAGCTTAGAATCCCTACAGAGGCACAAACAACACCCAGCTTTCCTTGAGTTCTGTTGACTTTTACCTAACCTCAAGCAGACGTTGAATGTTGGTTGAGAAGATTGTTGTGTCTAAGAATGATTACCAATACATCTTGTTTAATTTCAAGTATGGAGCTGATCTTTCACACCTGCCATTTCCCATCCCATCTCTGCTACGCGAGAACTTACATTACTTCCATTCGGGCCACCCGTGAATCATTCCCGCCCGAGGAATTGACTTCGCAGGTGTAGTCTCCGATGTCGCCTGACCACGTTTGGCCAATGATGAGACTGCCGTCTTTCTCGATGGTGATTCGGGAGCTGCTGGATGGATTGATGACCACGGTATCCTTCTTCCACGTGTACCTGGCGGTCACAGTACCTCAGATTAGTTAAAGCCAGCTGTCCATTTTGTTAAACACGATGAATGTGCTGAAATTGCCTGGCCAAACCAAGGTGAATAATTTAAGAGAGGTGGACTTCAACTCCCAGAATCCCCTAGTCAGCCATGCATGCATGCTGGCTGGGGAATTTTGGGAGTTGAAGTCCACCCCTCTGAAATTTGTCCAGTTTTTGACAAAAGCTACTGTAACCCTACTTTACAGAGTTCAAATATAAATACCTGTTTTTTTTTTCTTTGAGGTGAGGTGTTTGAGGACAAATTTGAAACTGTGGTTGGCAATCTGAACACAACTAAGTTTTGAAAAAGCCAAGAGTTTTCCCTTCTTAGTTGTGTTTTCTTGGCATCACTAAAAGTACCCAGAGTTTGGGCTCAGCTCTACAAATTACCAAGAGCCAAAACTATTCATTTATTTATTGGGGAAGCCCAAAGTTTTATTTCATATTTTAAAATATGTTTTTCCTACTGTGTGATAAATAACTCCTTCCAAACATAAAGGAACATAAGATGGGTTTCCTTTCCTCTACGCTGTTGCTAAATATAATCAATAATATATTAAGAAATATTGGAAACTTAAACACATACAGTCTTTCATGGTGCCTACAAAAAAATAAATAAATAGGCGATTTGTGTCATTTCAAGATTCAAGGTCAATGATTTGTGAAGGGCAAGTATCTCAGTGGCTCAGATTAAATAATAAAGTAGAACACTGGAAAATATTTATTATGCCAAACCTTAGAATATTCTCTTTCAAAGCTGCTGTGGGGGTTTCTTAGGCAACAGGTGAAAAAATCTTCTCTCTTGAAAAATACTGTGTAAATGTTAATTAACATGAACTTCTTAGGCTGGTCGATGACCGCAATAAAGATTTGATTAGATTAGGATAAAAGATTGCAGAGTGGGGGTTTGGGGGGAGGGCTGGTCCTCCTTTTTCCCCCTTCCCTGTCAATGATTTCAACGTCACAATGTGTAGAATAGAATTCTTGCTTTAAAACCGTTTACAGCGGGACTTGGGCTCAGAATCCTACCAGCGTTTATGAGAACAAAAAGCATCTAAGATACAGTTTTCTTCTTTGGCGAAGAATACGTTTCCCCTCCCTCTTTTTTTCTTTCTTTTGACAAATGACATTGTTTGATGTTTTCTAAAGGGAATGGAAGCGTTTTAGTTAGATTTGGATATAGCTACGTTCATTCTTGTGTACGAACACACAGAGGGAAGTCTTTTGATTCCCCCGCTTGTAGAATTTGGGTAGTTAAAAGAGTCATTTTGCCTGGTGAAGCTTTTCGTTCTTGATGGTTTTTCTCGGGGAAAAAATAAAATAAAATCCTGAGGCTTCTAAGATTCTCACCTGAACTGATTTGCAAAACCAATTCCCTTAAATTGCTTTGGGTTTTATTCTCATTAAGGATCGGCTTGTGACAAGTCGGTTTTATTGATATTGTGTTAACCTTGACAGTAAATCATAGGACGTTGTACTGAAATCATGGAAGTGGAACATAGCTCATTGTAAATAATGCATACGGTTGCAGTGGAAAAATAAAGAGAACTTGATGTGATTAAGGGCATAACTTACCGTCTCAAACTGGGATGGTTGGGAAAACCAGGCTGAGAAATACCACCCAAGCCCAATGCTAATGGGTAGGACAATTAAAGGTAAAATTAAAGGCTCCCCTCGCACATATGTGCTAGTCATTCCCGACTCTAGGGGGCGGTGCTCATCTCTGTTTCAAAGCCGAAGAGCCAGCACTGTCCGAAGACGTCTCCGGGGTCATGTGGTCGGCATGACTCAACACCTTCCCACCAAAGGTGGTTCCTATTTTTCTACTTGCACTTTTATGTGCTTTTGAACTGCTAGGTTGGCAGAAGCTGGGAGAAGTAACAGCAGCTCACTCCGTTACGTGGCGCTAGGGAGTCGAACTGCTGAACTGCCGACCTTTCTGATCGACAAGCTCAGCGTCTTAGCCACTGAGCCACCGCATCCCTTTAATTGTTAGGACAATTAACTTGTGATAAATGATATGGACAGCCACAATGACAAGCAATCTCATCGTCCCAAAGGTGGATTCTCAAGAGGCAACTAAACTACAAAGGAAGTTCTTGAAAAAGCACCTTGTGGACCACCATGATGGCTGGATGACCAAGAAACACCTTGTAGACAACTAACCTGATGGAAATCCTTGGGTCGTGAGCAGCTTCACACTGAAGCATGGCTGTTGTCCCCTTAATGACCGTACTGTCCTCCGGCGGGCGGGCAATAAAAGTGCGGTCTGAAAAAAAAAGAAGATGACCCAAAATTGAGGTCAAATTCCCTGTTTCCATCCCAGTTTGGGGTTTTGCCTTGGTAAGACTAGAAGCCTGGGTTGCTCATTATTACCCCTCGGGGTGTCTGTTCTGTTAAGATACAGCCTGTTGTGCCTTAAAATGGCTTCTACCGTACTGCCTTAAAATGGCTTCTACTGTACAGCGCTGTGGAGTTGCCATGGTAACGGCTTCACAGTATTCCACAAGAGGGCTCCTTCTGGTAAGGGGGGAAATCCAACATTAGAAATTGCGGCGACATTCCTGGAAGGAGGGTTGGGATAAGTAAATACCCAGGTAACGCCGGGTTATCATCTAGTAATATTAAAAGGGGATATCACTGCAGTATTGCCGTCTCCTTTCCATGTATGGCTGGCTTATCCCACGTTAATTTGGCTGCCTCCTTAACAAAGGATAGCAATAGCAGTTAGACTTATATACCGCTTCATAGGGCTTTCAGCCCTCTCTAAGCGGTTTACAGAGTCAGCATATTGCCCCCACAATCTGGATCCTCATTTTACCCACCTCGGAAGGATGGAAGGCTGAGTCAACCCTGAGCCAGTGAGATTTGAACCGCCGAACTGCAGAACTAGCAGTCAGCTGAAGTGGCTGCAGTACTCTATGATTCTGAATTTAACAACGGCAGCAAGATTGTTAGTGGAGCAGTACTGGAAGAAGGAAGAATTGCCTACTATTCAAGAATGGACGTTAAAAGTAACAAACTTAGCAGAGATGGCTAAAATATCAGCATACCTCAAGGACCATTCAGATGAGAAATACAAGTTGGAATGGAGAAGATGGACTGATTATATTCAAAATAAATATGGGACTAAGAAATTTCAGATAGCTTATGAGTGAACGAAAAAGGAGTGTTAAAATTTATCTAAAGTTAGCTTTACAAAAGGGGAGTTAAAGTATAAGCGAAGGTACGATGCTAAAGTTAGTTTGTTTATTTTAGTGTATGATTGTTAAATGTTTATACCCTGTATTTGCTCTGGGAGGTTGGGGAGGGGATGTGGGATTGGGGGGAATGGAGGGAAGGGGAAAGGTATAGAATTGTAAAACTTATTAAAACTTTTAAATAAAAAAACAAAATGAGGGAAGTCTATGAATGCAGAAGCCATCTTAGAAGGCTGTCAAAAACGTGCCAAATTAATTGCTTCTTTCCGGGGAAGATTGTTATGGTGGGGCTCCACGTTGCTTCCGAACACCATAATCTTATTACTCAATGCCCACCCGACCCTCGTGACACAAACACTTTGTCATTAGACTCCGAATTAATCAGCTACAAGGAGAAGCTGATTAAGTCAAGATGGAAATGAGCAGGGCCTTACTCCATACGGTGAGAGAGGCGGAGGCGTTGAGGGCCCCTTCGGAGTTGACCGCCCAACAGGTGTAGACGCCGGCGTCTTCGAGAGAGACAGGGGAGATCTGCAGCCCTCCGGACTCGAGGAGACGGAACCTGGGGAGCTGAATGGAGCCACTGGCCAGAATCTGATTCCCTGGAACACAGCAAGCGGAAACAGCCTCAGCGGCGCATGGAGAGGTTAATGCTACGCTCATCTATCTTGGGGAGCCACCACCATTGGAGTGATTTCCTAGCAGAATAGTAAGCCATGTACCCCTTTTCCAGGCAACGGCGGGCTTTGGGGCTCCAGACACTTCACATCGCAACACGGCGCTCATCCCTTCGGTGATGGTAGCATCCGCCGGGGGCCAGGTGAAGGTGGGCGCGACATCTGGAATCAAAACCAGGGTTTCATGAAAAGAAAAAGTGGGCGAGAATTCCCTTTGAAAGCTCAGGACATTTGGGGAGTTTTTCCACTGAACCATAACCCCAAGCACTCCCTCGCAGGATAGACATTCCCCCCCCCCAAAAAAAACCGTTCATTGTCCCTTTCTGAAGAATTCTGCGGCTAGGGATTCTCATCGGGGGCTTGGAGATCAAGCAGAAACAGTGGACTTTGAAGAAGGATGGATGGATGGATCCAATTAAGCCAGGGCTGTTTAGTCTTCTGTGGGATAGAAAGCAATTTCAGCCTGACACCGGTCTGCAGGAATTAAATGTCAGCCAAAAGAAGTTTCCATTCTGCCCTCTTTCTCCCTTTCATAATGTCTCTCTGTCTTCCTCTCAGCCTTCGAGGCAAACGTTCAGGGGGAAGAGTCTTATTAGCTCTAGCTCGGAAAAGATTTCAGATAGAAGAGCACTGGGTGAGTTTGGGGGAAGGCCTAATACTGTGATAGGAATAGCAATAGCAGTTAGACTTATATACCGCTTCATAGGGCTTTCAGCCCTCTCTAAGCGGTTTACAGAGTCAGCATATTGCCCCCAACAACAATCTAGGTCCTCATTTTACCCACCTCGGAAGGATGGAAGGCTGAGTCAACCCTGAGCCGGTGAGATTTGAACAGCCGAACTGCAGAACTGCAGTCAGCTGAAGTAGCCTGCAGTGCTGCATTTAACCACTGCGCCACCTTGGCTCCTTAATGGCGAACCTATAGCGAACCTATGGCACGCATGTCCAGAATGGCACATGAAGCCATGTCACCCAGCACGCATGGCCTTGCCTGTTTGTCTTCTGGGTTTCTGGCATGTATGTGCACACCATAATCAGCTGTGCTTCGCATGTGCGGCATGACAAAAACCGGCCTGCTCATGTACCCCGTCCACCTGATCGTTGGGCACACATATGCGCTAGAACCTGGAAGTTTGGCTTCTCCAGACCGTGGCCCTGATGAGCACGTGTGTGATGTTTCCGCGCAACCTTTTCGGCTGGAAAAGGTTTGCCATCACTGGCCTAATAAATAGCTAAGACCCCCCTACGGTGCTTTTTTCAAGAGGCAACTGGACGTTCTGGTTTTTCTTCGAAGACGTTTCACTTCTCATCCGAGAAGCTTCTTCAGCTCTGACTGGGTGGTAGGGAATGGGAGGATCCACCATCCTGTCAGAGCTGGAGAAGCTTCTTGGATGAGAAGTGAGATGTCTTCAAAGAGAAAGAAAGAAAAAGAAGGAAGTCCAGTTGCCTCTTGAAAAGATTTGGGACCATCGTGACCTGGAGGACCGAGAATCTCCATAGACACTAAACTGGGAGATTTGAAAAGCAGAGGTCCATCCATCCTCCCAGAAACTAGTTCCAGCTGAGAAGGTCCTTCTAGCTCAGGGTTTCCCAACCTTGGCTACTTGAAGATGTCTGGACTTCAACTCCCAGAATTCCCCAGCCAGCATTTGCTGGCTGGGGAATTCTGGGAGTTGAAGTCCAGACATCTTCAAGTTGCCAAGGTTGGGAAACCCTGTTCTAGCTGACCCTCGCCATTGCCTCTTTGCACTCAGACAATCCTCCACCCTTCCCTGATCTATATGGACAACAACCATTGTTCTTCATAATCCCATTTTTCATCTCAGTCTGGGACCCCCTGTCTATTTCCTCATTTCTTTATTACTCCAGAAATGCTAAAGGAGCGACGGTAATGATTTCCCCAACCAATTGTGTCGGGAACTCAGGAATAGTTCTGAAAAAGCTTCTCACCCCACTCCAAACTTTCACAAACTTTCTGTTTAATTTTTGTTTTCAGAATGTAGCTTTCTTTGCAAAATGACAGAGGATGGGTAGGGAAGAGAAGCAGCCCACCTTGTTGGGGACGAACGCAGCCGGGGAAGGAGTAAAATAGGGCGACCCCAAAATCTATGTGGAATTTAAATGAGGAAGTCCTGGGAGGGAATGACCCTCCTCCTTTTGCCATCTTACTCCCTTCGTTCGCTTTCCTGACAGCCTGTCAAATCGTTGCGTCCTAAAGCTGTCAGGAGTGTGACATTGGTGGGGGAATTTGATGGCCAGGGACGTCTCCTCCCCCCCCCCCCATTCTGTGGAGGACAGAAGCGTTCAGCAGCGTTGACGATAGCAACACCTTACGAGAAATGAGAAAACTCCATTGGACGTAAAGGGTGGGTTATTGGGGAAACTGGCAGCTAGGCTGGAAGGAGGGGAGGGTCAAGAGAGGATGTAGCTTGGAGTCATTGCGCAGCCGCAAATGGCATAAGTTTGACCTACCCCAAGAGCCACGAAGCTTTATCTTGTTATTCCCAAAGGAAGGCAAATAGTCTGAGATGATTCTTGTAACATAGGTAATAAACATTAAAGTTATCGACTTAGGCTAGCCACAAGTGGCTCTGGTCACTTACGCCGGACAGGGTCTCACGAGTTCTAATCTTGATTGCAGGAAAAGCAATCTCAGCCATGACCCGTCAAAACTGCGCTCGACTAAGCCGCGCCCGATTAAACCGCGTCGCTGATGTCATCAACAGGGCGACAACAGCCAGCGCGGAGAAAGAAGGGCGCTTTAAATAGCGCTTTGAAAGCAAGCCGATTCAACTTAAGGTAAGGGTTAGGTTTAGGGTTAGCTTTAGGGTTAGGTTTAGGGTTAGGTTAAGGGTTAGGGTTAGGTTTAGGGTTAGGTTAAGGGTTAGGTTTAGGGTTAGGTTAAGGGTTAGGATTAGGTTTAGGGTTAGGTTAAGGGTTAGGTTTAGGGTTAGGTTAAGGGTTAGGTTTAGGGTTAGGTTTAGGGGGTTAGGTTTAGGTTTAGGGGTTAAGTTTAGGTTTAGGGTTTACAGCGTGCTTCTGTCTCCGTGCTGTTGTCGCCCTGTTGATGACATCAGCGACGCGGTTTAGTCGGGCGTGGTTTTGTGGTGGAACCAATCTCAGCAATAGAGTAGTAAATGTGTGGAACATCCTACCTGAACCTATTGTTAGTTACTCTAACCCCCCCACCCCCCCCAATATCTTTGACCTTAAGCTGTCTACCATGGACCTTACATGTTTCATAAGAGGTCCCTAAGGGGGTGTGTGTGCATAAGTGCACCAGCATGCCTTCCGTCCCTGTCCCGCTGTCCCATTTATATATACCCTTTTTATGTGTTTATGTTTTGCTTATTTATATCCATTTATTTGTGCCATTTTTTCACGCGTTTTTCATACTTGTTTCCTTGCACTTCTTGACAAATAAATAAACAAAGGTTCTGCAGCAGGCGCCCCAAAACCTTGTCTTAATTTTCCCGCCTGTGACGTTCCAAACTTACTGGTGACCTCAAGGTAGGCGTGGCTCTCTATCTCGCCAACCGCGTTCCTTGCGAAACACTGGAAGATTCCGGAGTCTTCTGGCTGCGCTCTCCGGATCTGAAGAGTCCCGTTGAGTAGCACCGTGTAACGAGGGTGGAGCCGTCGGCTGATGGGGACAGCGTCCTTATACCAAGCTAGGATAGGCCGTGGGATTCCTGCATGGAGACCCGCGGAGGAAAACTCGGTCAGATGTGCACTCTCTCCATGCGTGGCTTTATCTTCATCTCAGCCCCCACTTTTGACAGAAAATACTCTGCTCATTAAAGTACAGGTAGTCCTCAAATTATAACGGTTCATTTAACGTTTAACATAGCTTCGTATGAAGTCATGACAGCACTGACCAAGGTGACTTGTGACCATTTCTCACACAATTATGACAGTATCCCCATGGTCATGGGATCAAAATTCAGACGCTTGACAACTGATTTATCACAGTGTTCTGGGGTCAAGAGATCTCCTTGTCTGATAAGCAAAGTCCAAGGGGAAGCCCGTGTCGCTTAACAACCGTGTCACTAACTTAATAACTGCAGTGATTCACTTAACAACTGTAGCAAGGAAGGTCATAAAACAGGGCGAAACTCATTTAATAAATGGTTTACTTAGCAACAGGAATGGTGGGCTCAACTGTGGTCGTAAATCAAGGATCACCTGTAATTGATTTAAGGTCTATGTTAGGGAATCAGGATCATTTGCTGGAGGAATCACCATGATAAGAACTTCTTTTTCGCTGTATCTTAGGAATAGCCGATCTTCTCTATGGACAAATGAGGAATGGGGTATCTTAGCATTATTATAATTTTAATTGATGGCTTCACTGTCTTGGGAAATATTAATCCAGCTCAGCTTTTTTTTATAATGAACCTTTCTTTTGAACTTCCTCCGCTAAAATATTCATGACTGGGAGAGACATGGGAACAAGGTCAGCCAATGAATAGGCGTAGCAACAAGGTCAGCCAATGGAAGCTGAAACAGCTAGGGGCCAGGGCGTGGTTTAGCCTGCAACTTTCTGAGTCTGTGCAGAGAATTGAAACAGAAACTTAAGAGCGTCTGCTGCTGTGAGAAGTAAACTAGCAGTCTCTCTGGTCTTGTCTGCTGAAACGAAACTAACTGCTTGTGTCTGCCTGTAACTCTCCTGCCTTGTGTTTACTTGGAGGAACCACCTGTTGGTATTGTACATTTATTCATCTATTCGCCTATATATAAAGAAGTGAATGAATCCTGCTGCATCAGTTATCTGTGTGTGCTTCTGGATTTGAACTTATGCAACAAACTCTGAAATCCTCCCCTTTGCGACATCTGGAACAACTGTCTTCATTTCTTTCCCCCAAATATGGATGCTTAAGAAAGTGCTGTAAACACAATTTATCAAGTTGCATCCTATTAAGAAGAAATCGATGCCTTATGAACTCAAAAGTCAATAGAATAAATGTCATTCTGTGTAAAATTTCTGTTTTACACAGAAATTCTGTTACTCATCTTTCTATTCAGATGGAAAGTTGATATTATTTTTCCAAAATAATACAGAGACAAATGAGAAAAGAAGGGCTCGGAAAACGAAGGAGGAAATTTAGGGGCGATAAAACTATTTCTGCACTAGGATGTAATCAGTTCCTGAAATCGTACTTGAAGCTTCCATTTTGTTAGAATAATAAAGCCATTTATTGTCTTTAAAAAAAAAATCACCTTCTGTGCGATGGGTATTTATTTGCGACAAAGTAGATGCAATACAGCGTTGTGAGATATAATATGGTTTAAAGTTTACACCGAAGGCTCATTCACAGAATTCTGATTTGTCAGAATTCTTAGCACAAAAGCACAATTTACTTCGTGAAACTACTGCAATCTCAAATTACTACAGACTGAGTCATGAGGATGCAGATAATGCGAAAATGAAATAGTCATCCAGGGCAGGGGGAGGGGGGAAAGGCTGGAAATAGCTGGAAGCTTGAATAACAATAATTCTTTATATTGTAAAAGGAACATAATAGAATTAAATCTAGTATTTGGCTTAGTCCCTAAATCCCCTCTGACTTATTAACTTAATAATATTAATTTTTTAAAAAAATCAGCGGGGATGCTAATTTTTCAACTGTAACCACAAATGCCGAAATTCTCTTCTTCCCCTGTCTGAGCATCCTAAAAAGAAGGACAAAATGTCCAATTATGCTCCGTCGTTGCAAAGAAAGCCATGGAGGTGTTCTCAATCAAATGAGGCTGATTTTAGGTAGCGGCGCACCAAGCCATGGGAAAGCCATTAACCAGTGGTGCTCCTCAAGGATTTAAGATACATGAAAACCGGAGACATCTAGAGTAAATTTAACTACGTAAATTGCATCCGTCAGGTGGGGATAGAAATGGTTTTTTTTAAAAAAAAGAGTGCTTTTAGACCCATGGGAAGGTTCTAGGAACAAGAGGACTGCTGGGTCAAGTAGAGAAAACCATCTGAGATGTTAGAAGGGAGGGCAGCCAGTGTGTTCCCAGTGTGCGCATGCGCAGAGTTGCCAGCCGAAGGGAGCAGCTAAAGAAGAGGGGTCGACTTGGGAGGAAGGCCACAGGTGGACGATGAATGGCCCCTCCCAGAGGACATAAAAGAGGAGCGAAAGGGGAGTGGAGTTTGCAGGAGACAAATTAGTTCGCTTCATTGGTTCGTGACTCTCCGAGACTCCTGGCCAAGTTTTGCAGATATCGGCCTGGCAGCTCTCCAAGCCAGATAAGGTCTGTGACCGTAAATCCTCCTTTGAAAGATTTTGCTGGATGTGAATGAGCAGAATTCACAGTGAATTAATAAAAGGGGTTTTTGTCGGGACCAGGAGTTTGCTTCGTGCTCTCGGGAAGCCTCGTTCAGAACACACTCAAAGACAGAGCAATATAGCAATAGCAATAGCAGTAGACTTATATACCGCTTCATAGGCCTTTCAGGCCTCTCTAAGCGGTTTACAGAGAGTCAGCATATTGCCCCCAACAATCTGGGTCCTCATTTTACCCACCTCGGAAGGATGGAAGGCTGAGTCAACCCTGAGCCGGTGAGATTTGAACCGCTGAACTGCTGATCTAGCAGTAGCCTGCAGTGCTGCATTTAACCACTGCGCCACCTTGGCAAGAGGGGCATCTTGAGATCATCGCACCTTTCCGGCCTCTTTGCTATTTATATTGGATTGTTGGGAGGGAAAGGGTGGTTTTTTTAAAACGATTAACACAAACATTAATAAATTTCGATTGGCTGCACAGCCCCATCTGATCATAACCAGGAACATTTTTTTTAAAAAAAGCATAAAAAGTAAAAACAGGTTGCCCTCCATCTTACAACCATTTGTTTAGTGACAAAGTTAGGATGGCAATGGAAAGTGACTTGCGACCCGTCCTCGCACTTACAACTGTTGTAGTATCCCAATCGTCATGGGATTAAAATTTGAGTTCTTGGCAACCGGATTGTATTTATGACAATGCGACCGTCTCAACTGGCTTCCAACTACCAAAGTCAATGGAGGAAGCCACATTCTCTTAGTGACTGGATGAATCCCTTAACAACCGCGTCGATTCGAGTTTGAGTTTCGAGTTTAATAACATTTATATGCCGCCCAATCCCGTAGGACTCTGATTGGTTTAGCTACCATGGAGAGAAATGGTGGCCAAATCAGGCATGAGTCACTTAATAACTGCCTCACTCAGCAATGGAAATGGTCAGGGTAAAGATTTAAGAGCTGACCGGCTGCTACGATGATGTAATGCTGGGAATGAGTCAGCAAGGTTTTTGGGCTGATATCACTTTAAGAGCCTGTCTCAGGAAGAGGCCCTGTTGGGATGTATCTCTCTCTCTCCGTGTGTGGCTCCGTGCTGTAATTGCTGACTGCTGTTTGTTTGAGGTCTGACTAAAGTATGTGTATGTATATATTCTTTGTAGGTAAAACCGATATTTAAAACACAAACCTGTATTTGCTCCTGGGTTGTCTCACATAGTCACACTGTGCGCACTCTGAAAGAAATTCTGGTCGCAACTGTGCTCGTAACTCGAGAACTACCTGTACATTTTAAAACGAAGTTATTTGTTCACGGCCTACTTACCTGTGGCTTGGCATGGGATGCTCGCTGTCTTCTCTACTTCTAGCAAAATCCGGTTTTCTGGTTCAGCGGTAAAATACGGTGGCTCTTATGGGAGGAAAAACCAGAAGACCAAGTTAGTTCTTCTCCGGTGGTAGAGCTAATCTTCTCTGGTGCAGAAGATGACACACTCGTGTTGAGAAGACCCATTCCCTTCCAAGAGAGATGCAAGTCTCAACTCAATAGCAATAGCAATAGCAATAGCAGTTAGACTTATATACCGCTTCATAGGGCTTTCAGCCCTCTCTAAGCGGTTTACAGAGTCAGCATATCGCCCCCACAGTCTGGGTCCTCATTTTACCCACCTCGGAAGGATGGAAGGCTGAGTCAACCTTGAGCCGGTGAGATTAGAACCGCTGAACTGCAGATAAGTCAGCTGAAGTGGCCTGCAGTACTGCACCCTAACCACTGCACCACCTTGGCTCAACCTATCACCCCTCCGGGTTTAATAGAGTTACAAATGGAGAAGGCCTCACTTTTGAGTTCATGGTTTCTTTTCAGTGACTGCCTCGTAAAAACCACTTTGACAATTATCGGCGTTGATGAATATGCGTTTCAAAGCGTATGGAGTCGCTGCCGATTCGTATCCAGAATTCCACGCAGCGAATTAACACCCGAGCCCTTCTCATTTGACAAGCACGAATCAGTAAATTTTGCAATTCTCTGCTCAGAAGGTTCTTCCAGAAAGGTTTTATTTACAGCAATAGATTAGATGAAAGGATCAGCCTCGGTTTGTGCTCAATAGCCCATGTAGCATCAGACATGAAGCACGAGAGCAGAAACCTAGCACGGCTGTGTGCATAAGGATCCCATCAAGTTTTCATCACGGTGTGCAACGAAGGTGGGAAATTAAGCTACGTTACAGCAGCTTTCGACTAACTGAGATTGGTGCAGCACTCGGCATTTCTGCAACCCTCCAGAATCAGTTCTGCCAAAGGGCAGATAGCAATAAGACTTATATACTGCTTCCAAGTGCTTCCCAGCCCTCTCGAAGCGGTTTACAGAGTCAGCCTCTTGCCCCCAACAATCTGGGTTCTCATTTTACAGCTCTAGGAAGGATGGAAGGTTGAGTCAACCTTGAGCCAGTCAGGATCGAACTCCCGGCAGTAGGCAGAGTCAGCCTGCAATCCTGCTTTCTAACCATTGCGTCACTCTGTTAGCAATGAACATTCACTCCTTGCAATTCTGGCTTGTCTAATAACAGAAAACTTCATTTGCTATTTAATTTTGTCCTAGGGAGCAAATCGTAAATTGGTAACACTGGCCACCATCAAATCGAATTAAAGAAAGGGATCCGAAGCGAACGTTAATCAAAAGCAAGGAAACAAAGCAAACAATTTGGGGATTTCACAGAGGGAGAAGTTTATTTGCTGCTCTTTGCACCAAAATTGAAACCTTTCTCCTAGTAGATGTGCTCCTAGGTTTGAATTCATTCATCTTGTGTTCCCATCATTCATATGTATTCCAATGAGCTAATAACAATTCCATTTCAAAGCCAAAGAGCCAGCGCTGTCCGAAGACATCTCTGTGGTTATGTGGCTGGCATGACTAAGCATCGAAGGCGCACGGAATGCTGTTACCTTCCTACCAAAGGTGGTCCCTATTTTTCTACTTGCATTTTTTACATGCTTTCGAACTGCTAGGTTGGCAGGAGCTGGGACAAGTCACGGGAGTTCACTCCATTAAGTGGTGCCAGGGATTTGAACCACCGAACTGCCAAACTTTCTGATCAACAAGCTGAGTGTCTTAGCCACTGAGCCACCGCGTCCCTTGTTGACCCCATTGAGACTCAAATCTTCCATAATCCACTTTATCATAGTTCAGGGTAATTGTTATTTGACCTTTATGGAAGACCTCAACCCACAAGGTGGTCACCACACAAGAGACCATGAGTCAGAACCACGCACTAAGCTCCAGTTCAGCTGATTTATTGCTTATGTCCATACACAACAATCTAGTCAACTAATAGTCAGTACTAAATCGGTGCTAGATCAGTGGAAATGAAAAGGGGTTGAATTTAAACCATTTGTGGGAATGCAACGATTCTAGGCTAATTCCCCACTTGACTCCACCCTCAGGCTCTGCCCAGCCTTCTCCTTCACCATTTCATTCTCTTGCAGCCTGACAGTGTATCTTCTACGAGTCGCATCTTTGAGGCTTAGCCTGCAAAAATTCATCTTCTGGGAAAACTTTCCCTTTCTCAACTTCTGGCTTTGTCAAGAGCCGCAAAGGCCAAGACAAATTGCGACGGCTACTTGCTTGTCGTGAGTTAGGACAAGGGTTCATTAGCAGAGCCGGCTGAGTTGTTCCATTGACAACTCAAATCAAGTGAGATCCGGCATTTGTTCTTCATCTTTCTTCAGGCGGTGAACATCTGCCAAAATCTATTCCAGCCACAGCTATGACATTGATGAAAAAAACAACAACAGCACCATCCTAAAAGAATTGGAAGAAAAGAAGGGATGGGCTCGACCATTACTGTACTGGCTGTTAGGAAAAGAAAGGGTGTTTTTTCTCCTTTTTTCTTAAGCCCTGTGGTGGAGGCCATCTTCCATTCAAAGAAAAAACATCTATCGAAAGGCAGACGATGGAAGAAGAGGTGCAAATGGTGGCCCCCATCTCTGCTAAAAGCAGGGACGCCTTCGGAGATTGCAAGCTGAAAGTGTGACTTGGAAAATGCAGGATGCCTCCCGGTTGCTCATCGGGGTGGGGGGTGGGGAATGCCAATCCTTTGTGATAGTGGCGAATATCTGTAGCTCGGGCGTAGGATGAAGGTGGAGGTTTGTTCTCCGAGCTTATGGGATGGTTTCCGAACGTTTCGTTACCAGGTTAGGTAGCATCTTCAGCGGAATCTAGGGTGTGTCGATGTTGTTGTTCTTCTCCTTGTAAGGACTTTGTGTGGTCAATAGATCTTGGGATGGAGAAGTCACATATGGGGAGGGTCAAATCAGGTGAGGGTCTTGTTATGGGGAGGTCATGTCAGGTGAGGGTCTTGTGATGGGCTTTATGATGGATCAGGTGTGGGTTATGTCAAGTGAAGATCTGGTGGTGAATCTTTTGATGGGTCAGGTGTGATGGGTCACACCTGGCCCATCACAATAGCAATAGCAATAGCAGTAGACTTATATACCGCTTCATAGGCTTTCAGCCCTCTCTAAGCGGTTTACAGAGTCAGCATATTGCCCCCAACAACAATCCGGGTCCTCATTTTACCCACCTCGGAAGGATGGAAGGTTGAGTCAACCCTGAGCCGGTGAGATTTGAACCGCTGAACTGCTGATCTAGCAGTCAGCTGAAGTAGCCTGCAGTGCTGCATTTAACCACCGCGCCACTTCGGCTCTTAGACCCTCACCTGACGTGACCTCCCCATCACAAGACCCACTGACCACACGGAGCCTTTATACGCAGAAGAACACCGACAACGACATCCCCTAAACTCTGCTGAAGATGTCACTCAGCCTGGTGACGAAATGTTCAGAAACCAACCCACAAGCTCGGAGAACGAAACTCCACCCTCCATTTTCTATCCTTTTGAATGGTCTTATTTCTCTTCCTGATCTAAATATCTTTTTTTCTCTCCTCTCCATCCAGTTTTATTCCTCTCCTTGGCATCCCTTCCCGACGCAGCTCTCTCTTCATCCTGGTATTTTTTTTTTGCAGGGGGGGGGGCAGCTTCTGCTAAAAGGAGGAACGTGTGGGGGTGTGACTGTTGCATGGATTTGTGTGTTCCCAGATGTGTGAATGGGGATTTCTCTGAGGTCTACGTATAGTTGATAGATGTGGAGAGGGGTTTCATTTAATTTTATGAATGGATACCTAATTTTACAGGCAATTAATTTTAATTCGTAGTTATTAATTCAACGAATATGAGTGTGTGTGTGTATGTGTGTTGGTTGCGTTGCTACATTTTGGAGCGGCTGTCTCGCTTCTGGCAGAAAAAGACACACACTCACACATGAGTGTGTCACATGCCTACCTTATTACTAGCTTAATAAACCCAAATCACATCCACATGCAATCTTGGGGGATGATCTTATGATCCTTCTTCCCTTTTATATGTAATGTCATCCTATCAGTGGTGGGTTTCAAATTGTTTTAGAACTGTTTCTGTAGGTGTGGCCTGCTTTGTGGGAGTGGCTTGCTGGCCATGTGACCAGATGGGAGTGGCTTGCCAGCCATGTAACTGGTTGGGCATGGCCAACTTGCAAAATGTGGTGAAACTCACTTAGCAATGTTCTTGCTTAGCAGCCAAAATGTTGGCTCAGGAACTCTGGCATTGAAGAGTGCAAGTCTTAAAGCTGTCAAGTTACAAGACCCTTGCACCCCTAACCCTTTAGAAAAGAAAACCCCCAGGAGTGTTCAAACTTGACAGCTTTAAGACTTGTGGACTTCAACTCCCAGAATTCCTCCTCCAGTCATGTTGGCTCAGAAACTCTGGCATTTGAAGCACGCAATTTTTAAAGCTGTCAATAGCAATAGCAATAGCAGTTAGACTTATATACCGCTCCATAGAACTTTCAGCCCTCTCTAAGCGGTTTACAGAGTCAGCATATATCGCCCCTCATCAAATGAGGACCAGTCTGGGTCCTCATTTCACCCACCTCGGAAGGATGGAAGGCTGAGTCAACCCTGAGCCAGTGAGATTAGAACTGCTAAACTGCAGATAACAGTCAGCTGAAGTGGCCTGCAGTACTGCACCCTAACCACTGCGCCACCTCGGCTCTTAAGTTACAAGACCCTCGCACTCCTAACCCTTTAGAAAAGAAACCCCCCAGTTGTGTTCAAACTTGACAGCTTTAAGATTTGTGGACTTCAACTCCCAGAATTCCTCCTCTCACTCTTCATCTTGATGATGTGCGGATGGGCGGGGGGGGAGGGAGCTGGAACCGGTTCTAAACGGCACGGTAGATTTGTGGAACCTCTTCTATAGAAGAGCTTAGAACTGGCAGGAACCCACCCTGCCTCCTATTAATTATTTTTTAAAAAAACCTCAGTGCCTGATTTCTTTGCAACAGAGGCCTCGAGAAATTGCATCTCCTAGAAAATTAAAGCTGCGGAGTGAAACCAATGCGCTTAGCTGTTTGTACAATTTATAGCTTTTTAATAGTATAAATTTTCGACTATAATAGATTTTCAATGCCTAAGTAGACACTAATATATAGAGACACATTTACTGTGGGCAGGAGGCAAAAAAAAAAACACCCTTAAAAACAAAGCACAGCCCTAGACATTATTGGAAAGACAAAGTGGATGGCTTGATTTTTTCCTGATCCTGGTTTTTCTCATTGATCCTAGGTTATTTGAGCTAGCCTAGGATTACACAAATGTGTGCATTTGGAAAAAGCTGCAGTTCTCATATATCAGCCGAGTCAAATGGCATGTGGGGACAGAACAGGGACGTGCAGTTAGGGCAGGCAGGAGAGGCGGGGCCTCACCAGTGTCATGAGGAAAAGAAAATAATATTTAAAAATAATTAAAAAGGCTAAGGTAGTTGCTGCCAGACTCCAGAGTCACAGTGACTCTGAGTCTGCTTAATGCTAACTGTAGGGGGAGGCAAGAGAACTATGGGCCTCCTTTGCATACGGAATTTTTCGCCTTTTAACCCATGCTCAGAGTTAAGCAAGGGTTAAACGGCGAAAAATTCCTTACGCCAAGGAGGCACGTGATTCTCCCGCCTCCTGATCTGGGAGCAGCAAATCGTGCCTTGCCTAAGTAAGTTGCCTTTTTATTTAATTTTTTACATTTTCATCATGGCAGGCGGACAAGAGGAGAGTTGAAATCCACAGCTGGAAAAGGTATGTGGATCGGACGGAGGGAGGGGGGAGGATTCAAAATGATAATTTAATTTGTAATTTTTTGTGAGGAATTTGTGTGTGTGTGTGCATGTGTGTGTGTTTCTTTCGGGGGGAGGCGGCAGAGCGCGGCAGCGGCAGGGACGTTCTCGCCGTTGTGTCCAACAGGCCAGGCGTCTCACGTTTATGTCTGCCATAAACGTGAGATGCCTGGCCTGTTGGACACAGTGGTGGCGGAGGGAGGAATGGGCTGGGTGGGCTGGCTGGGTGGGGAGGGGGGGAATCATGGCCACTCAGGCCCCAGCGGCAGGGCTTTAAAGTGGTGGCAGGCACCGGCGGCAGGACTTTAAAGTCCCAGCGCTGCATCCGCCATAGAGCGGGTCCCACTCCCGCTCTATGGCAGACGCAGCTCCGGGGCTTTCATGGGGCTTTCACGCTTGCCTCACCGGCCATGAAGCTCACCACACATCACTGGGACAGAAATAATACTCCCGGAGCAATCAGGATGAGAGCCATGCTTTTGTAAGATCAAGCCATCTTTAAAATGTCCGACTAGAGTTCAGAAACATTTTTAAAAATGCATAGAATCATTGAAATTAGAGAGACACCTGCTTGGTCTAGGAATCCACCAAATCATTTTATACAGAATAAGAGAGTTGGAAGGGACCTTGGAGGTCTTCTAGTCCAACCCCCTGCTCAGACAGGAAACCCTACACCACTTCAGACAAATTGTTGTGGCTTCTTTAAATCTCACCAAGGAAGCCATCACAATGATTAAATCATCAATAGGGCCAACGCACATTATAACTTAAATTATAACTTGCATAAGCATACAATATAACTTAAATTATAATATAATATATATTATAACTTAAATATTAAACTAGACCTACCCAGTTGCAGGAACTGGGTATGTCTAGTTTAATAAAAAGAAGGACCAGGGCGGACAATGATAGCTGTCTTCCAATATCTCAGGGGTTGCCCCAAAGAAGAGGGAGTCAAGCTATTCTCCAAGGCACCTGAAGGCAGGACAAGAAGCAATGGGTGGAAACTAATCAAGGAGAGAAGCAACTTAGAATTAAGGAGAAACTTCCTGACAGTGAGAACAATTAATCAGTGGAACAACTTGGCTCCAGAGGTTGTGAATGCTCCAACACTGGACGTTTTTAAAGAAGATGTTGGATAGCCATTCGTCTGAAACGGTATAGGGTTTCCTGCCTAAGCAGAGGGTTGGACTAGAAGACCTCCAAGGTCCCTTCCAACTCTGCTATTGTATTGTATTGTATTATCTTTGGCACGATTACTCAGAATCAAGTTCTGTTGAATTTGGTGAGGCAAAATCCTTACTCTGAGCGTTCATGTTAATTCTGTAAATGAAGAGGACAAGAATTAAGGAAAAGGAGGTTGGGCGTTGGGACGTTTGTTCCCACCATGTAGGTCAGTGATGGCGAACCTTTTCGGCACCAAGTGACCAAACCGGAACATGTGCATCCATGTGTATGCCAGAGAGCCGGAAACCCCAAAGATTAGCTGGCTGGCACACTCATGCCCGTTTTTTTGGCCGTTTTAGGGGCGGTGCCAACAGCCTGAAAACAGCCTGAAAAATGGCCCCAAAGTGCCCTGAAAAACAGTCTGTTTTGGGGGCTGTTTTTTAGGCCGTTTTCTGGCGCTCTGGTGCCCGCGAAGACTAGCTGGCTGGTGCACATGTGCACCCTGGAAACCAAGAGAGCAGCACACATGCCCACAGAGAAGGCTCTGGATGCCACCTCTGGCACCCAGCTATAGGTTTTGATCTTTCCTTCTCCTTTTCCTTTCATTCTTCCAGTCTCATTGCAACCTGGATTTACTTCTCCATTCTACTTCACTTGTTCTGTTGGCTGTTTCCTCCTCTCCCCTTTCCTACCAACGAAGAGCTTGACTTGTTTCTGGAATTATTCCTTCAGATTCCAGGCTCTTTACCGCAACTTGAACAAGTCTCCTACCTTGATTATTAATGTGGCCCCATTAAAGACCTTTCTGAAAATCATAAAGTTTATTTTTTTTTCTTTTTTGCTGTACTTAAAAGATTTTATCCCAAGGGGGGGTAGTGATCTACATCTGTAGCCTTTATAGTATTTCCAGATTTGTAATGAAATACACTGTGGATGGCATTCCCGGTGCAAATAACATTTAGCCCTTTTAGCCGAGGCTTTTATTCTAAACTAGTTCACGAAATGTTTTGTTGTTGAAGCCAAAACTTGCTGTGTGCAGTGTGGTGTTCCTTACTTGTGTCCCCAGCATATGTTTTACGGGCGCAAATGGACAAGTATAATTAAGTTTTTAAGTGCTACTAAAACAGGGCTTAATAACGCAGCCTTGTGCAAGGAACACCTTCAGGATAGCTTAGAAAGAATTATCCCTTTTAGACGAGCGCTCCTGTTTTTTAAAATTTGGGTCTGTTTTCCTCTGGATTCTGTTCCCTTGCCAATTAAAACCTTGCAGGGTTTCTATTTTAAAGTCCTTGCTTTTTCATGAATTATTCCACAGCCTGCTGGGGCACACATGCACACACACACACACAGACACACACACACATACATGTTACCAGGCCAAGCTGGATAAACATTAAAATGGGACTTCAGGTACCAAATGTGCAAGAAAAAGAATAGAGTAGAGTAGAGTAGAGTAGAGTAGAGTAGAGTAGAGTAGAGTAGAGTAGAGTAGAGTAGAGTAGAGTAGAGTAGAGTAGAGTAGAATAAAAGAATTGGAAGGGACCTTGGAGGTCATCTAATCCAACCCCCTGCTTAGGCAGGAAACCCTACACCACTTCAGACAAATGGTTAGCCAACATCTTCTTCAAAACTTCCAGTGTTGGAGCATTCACAACTTCTGGAGGCAACTTCTGTTCCACTGATTAATTGTTCTGTCAGAAATTTCTCCTTAGTTTTAGGTTGCTTCTCTCCTTGATTAGTTTCCATCCATTGCTTCTCCTGCCTTCAGGTGCTTTGGAGAATAGCTGGCCCCACTCCTCTCTGTGGCAGCCCCGCACATATTGGAACACTACTATGATATCTCCCCTGGTTCTTCTCTTCACTGGACTAGCCAGGCCCAGTTCCTGCAGCCGTTCTTCATATGCTTTAGCCTCCAGTCCCCTCATCATCTTTGTTGCTCTTCTCTGCGCTCTTTCTAGAGTCTCCACATCTTTGATTCAATTGATCGCTAGCATGTGACCGACTTGTCTTCTAACTTTTTTACATCGCAAGGGCTGCTCATAACTCTGTTCATCAAGCAGCCCTATAAAACCGAGATTAGGAATGAAGCACGGCACACCAAGAAGCAGAAGCTACTAATCAAAGCAGTTGTGACTCTTCCTATCTTTTATCTCCGTTCACTTGGGGTTTCTTTCTTTTTTTTTAATATTATCCGAACACCACTTAAGTGCCAACTGCAAGAGAAGAAACATTGCTTGCAACATTGCAAGAGGCAGGATCTGACAGTGCAGCCAAGGGGGAAAAAAAAAGTTAAATGAGTTACTATAAAATTGCAAGGTGGCGGGGGGGGGGGGGTGAGGGTGGGATAAACTGATTTTAATCCAAATCGTAAATAACAGAAATGGGTTCCTGCTCTTGGAAAGAAAGGAGAAGAGGCAATAATTTGAAAGGGTGAAAGAAAGGAAGAAATGGAAGGACAAGGAAGGGACTTCAAACCAACCTTGAGGTAATTTATTATAAGGCAGCAAAATGGGGCTGAAACACTCTCTACAGAAGTGGGTTCCTACCAGTTTGCACCAGTTCGGTAGAACCGGTTCGTCAAATCTACCGAACTGGTTAGAAGAGGTTCCACCAGTGGACCCGGAAAGCAGGCCACACCTACAGAAGAGGTTCCAAAAGTTTTTGAAACCCACCACTCACACACAGACACACACACACACACACACACACACACACAGACAGACACACATAGACAGACAGACAGACTCACACAGAGAGAGAAAGAAAAAGAAAGAAAGGAAGGAAGAAAGAAAGAAAGAAAGAAAGAAAGAAGGAAAGAAAGAAAGAAAGAAAAAGTGAGAGAGAGATGAAAGAAAAAAAGGAAAAAGGACAGAGAGACAAAAGGAAGGAAGGAGAGAGAGAGAGAGAGAGAGAAAGAAAGAAAGAAAGAAAGAAAGAAAGAAAGAAAGAAAGAAAGAAAGAAAGAAAGAAAACACATGGCCGGCAAGCCACTCCCACCAGGTCACATGGCCGGCAAGCCACTCCCACAAAAGAGGCCACACCCACAGAGTAGGTTCGAAAATTTTTTGAAACCCGCCACTGACCCTCTAGTATAAAAGGAAGAACTTTGGCTGGATTTAAATGTTTCAATGCTCCTGAATACACAAAGGGCAAAAGGTTCATGGTAATTTTGATGCATTTCTTAGGACTCTGTCACAATTTCCTGGGACTCTGTCACAGCAGACTAAGTTGGGCACAAGGAGAAAGTCTCTGAACGTCTCCCAGAAATTGGAAGTGTCTTCATGAGTGTCTTAGCAGTCAGATTGGCTCTAATTTGACAATCACAACTGAAGATTTTGAATGGCGGCTGTCCGTGAGGAATCACATTTCTTCAAAGATGGATAGGATAGGATAGGATAGGATAGGATAGGATAGGATAGGATAGGATAGGAT
>NW_028261394.1:3894412-3903399 GCF_051295495.1 Thamnophis sirtalis | reverse complement strand
CAAGTGACGTCCAATGACCATGTTTTAATTATAATGGTAATTTTACTTTTTCATGCTAATGGTTTGTTTTGCCTAAGGGAAGGATGGTAAAAATAAATGCTACTCAGGGGGTACATCTGTATTGAGGGATGCTTCCATTATAATTCAATTATAAATAATTGAAACAATTGGAATCTCTGCTTTCGGAGGAAAAAAAAGGGAAATCGGATGGCCCTCCAAGCATTTCGGATTCTTTTTTCCCTCCTTTAATCAAGGGCAAATATTCAAATTATCCAGAAGGAAAGCAGGTCAGTTCCCAGTTTCTTTATTAAGACCTATTTTGGAGTTGAATTGTTGCCCAGCGGTCAATACCTTGATTTTTTTTTCTTTCCCGAACATTTATTTTCGCCCCCAAAGTGGAACAAAGGAAGAAGTCGTTATTGATTTTAAAAATTGTTAGCACTCTGGCCAATTGTCACAAATGGTGGCCCAGATGAGGTAAATCTCTGGGCTTTTGTGTTTTGCAGTCGTTTCTATACAAATAATATATGTAATTATTTGCTTTTCCTCCTGGTTGCTGCTAGGGTAAAAATGAACACCACTCAAGCCTGCATGTATGTGTTTGTGCGTGTGTGTGTGTGTAAGAAAGGTGCGTGAGTGTGTGTTTGTGTCTGTATGTTCCAGCATAACTCTGGAACGCCTCGAGCAATTTCAACCAAACTTGGTATCCAGATGTCTTACTCTCGGGAAACAAATACTGTTGGGGGTAAGACACTCTTAAAACCCTTCAGGGGTGGTGGTGGTGTTCTGTTAAGATACAGCTTGTTGTGCCTGAAAACGGCTTCTACTGTACTGCTGTAAAATGGCCTCCATTGTACAGCGCAGTGGAGTTGCCATGGTAACGGCTTCACAGTGCTCCACCAGGGGGCTCCCTCTGGTAAGGGGGCAAATCCAACATTAGAAATTACGTTTGGTCCGGACGTAAATAAAATACCTAGGCAACGCCGGGTTATCGGTGTGTGTGTGTGTGTGTGTGTGTGTGAGAGAGAGAGAGAGAGAGTGCGTGCGTGCATGTGCATGCATGCACACACACGCACACACACAAACACACACAAACAGACACTGAAATGAGTTTTTCTGAGGTAGATAGAGTTTAAAAATGCAGAAATGTTTATATACAGTACATACATGTTTCTGTGTGTGTATGCATGCGTGTGCACACAAACACACATATATAAACATTTCTGCAATGTTTCTGTCTACCTCAGAAGGGCACATATTTTTTGGTGGGGGGGGGGCAGGAGGGAGAGAAACAAAATCTACATTGCCTTCTGGAAAATTCAATTTCCCGTGCAAGAAATGTCCTTTTCTCCTGTTTCAGGCCTCGCTTGTTCTCCCTAAGAAGCTCCTGCTTGTCGGTGGCTCTGTTTACCTTACCTGCCATTGGCCAGACACTCCAGGATGGCTTCCTTACTCCCAGCGGTGACGCTTGAGTTGTGCGGAGGGATTACGATCATAGGAGTCGCCGATTCGGTTGAGGCATCAGCATCTGTAAAGGGGAGGAGGAGATGCCCATAAGTGGGAGCCAGGGGGAAGAGGGCAAGGAGTAAAAGGCCAATAAAGGAGAATATTTGCAGCTCAGGGTTGAACTGGGGGGGGGAGGGGTCCCTGGTGCTATCCGAGCTTGGTGGTTTTCTTGGAGACCTTTCATGACCCAACTAGGGAACATCATCAGTGCTAGAATGGAATGGGGTTTATGGAGAGGAGGAAGGGGAATAATAGAAGAGTTGTAGGCTCCTTGGTGCTCTCTGAGCTTGGTGGTTTTCTTATAGACCTTTCATGACCCAACTAGGGAACCTCATCAGTGCTAGAATGGAATGGGGTTTATGGGGGGATGAGGAGGAGGAGGAGGAGGAGGAGGAGGAGGAGGAGGAGGAGGAGGAGGAGAAATAATAGGAGGAGAAGGAGAAGGGGAAGGAGGAGAAAGAGAAGGAGAAGGAGTATGGCATTCTTGGTGCCCTCTGAGCTTGGTAGTTTTCTTGTAGATCTTTCATGACCCAACTAGGGAACATCATCAGTACTAGAAGGGAGGAGGTTTGTGGAGACGAGGAGGAGGAGCAGGAGGAGAAATAATAGGAGGAGAAGGGGAAGGGGAAGGAGGAGAAAGAGAAGGAGTATGGTATTCTTGGTGCCCTCTGAGCTTGGTGGTTATTGTTTTTTCCAGATGTTTCATGACCCATCTAGGGAACATCATCAGTGCTAGAAGGGAGGGGGGTTTGTGGAGTGCAGGAGGAGGAGGATTGTGATTTCCTTAGCATTCTCTGAGCTCGGTTGTTTGCTCGCAGATGTTTCATTATCCAAACTAGTTCTGGATAGCACTGATGATGTTACCTAGTTGGGTCATGAAACATCTGCAAGAAAACAACCGAGCTCAGAGAGCACCATGGATCCCACAGTCCACCTATTATTCCTCCTCCTCCTCCTCCTCCTCCTCCTCCTCCTCCTCCTCCTCCTCCTCCCTTCTAGCACTGATGATGTCACCTAGTTTGGGTAACGAAACATCTGCAAGGAAAGCACCCAGTTCAGAGAGCACCAAGAGCACCTCGGGAGTTAAATGTTCACCCAGACCATCCTTCGTATTGAAGCGAAGAGGCTGATGGGTGGTGGGATCCATCCCTATTGTTCTCTGCTTCCAATTAGGACTGGCAGGGCTCCAGGCCTTTTCCATTGTAGATACCCACAATGTACATTGTACTTGAAGTCTGCTGTCAGTGGGAGCAAAGTAAATTCTTTTTCCTTTCCACTCCGCTACCAAGCACTTCTATTTTTATCAGCCACTCGCCAACTTCACATTTTTAGGATCTTTTCATGTTTTGTTTAATCTTAAAGAGTTCCTTGCGATTTCAAAAGAGGCTGTCAGGATCCAAGCGAGTTCTGTGTTTTTTTTTTAAACAAAACAAAACTATATATATATATATATTTACATACACTGGGGAACAAAAGCCAAATTAACCAAGCAGCAGATCGCAACAATTTCAATCCTCTTTCCTTATCGGAAAAGTAAATAACCCAAATCGGCTTCTCTTTTGTGAGTCGACAAACTGTAAATAATTTAGCTTATGCCATCCTCAGATACTTTAGGAAAAAAAAAAAAAGAAGAAGGGAAAAGGAGGGAGGGGGAATCCTGCCAACTTCGCCGCGTTTCTTTTCAAAAAAAATTTCAGTGCGCGTATTTAATAAGTAAATTAAAATACCAATGTGTTATTGCTTTGCTTCGAGCTATTCATTTGGGGAAAACACAGTATTATTTCCCTACATGAACAAGAGAATAATAACAGATTGCTAAAAATAAGAACTGCAATAAAAGAGTTGCAAAGGGAAGGAAAATTAAACTATGTCTAAACCAATGAAAATCCAAACCGGCTCATCAAACACCATACATTAAGGCAGCTTAGCATTATAAAAACCCCAAATTATAAGTTAATGCAATTTAGAAGCAGCAAACGAAATATTTCAAATCCTTCCATCACGAGTGCAAACATGTATTATAACAAAGCAGAGGGCGAGAAAGAACTTTTACGGTGAATTTGGTTCCCTTTACGTCTTTAGTGGAACGATATTGTAATTTGGGAGACACACGGGAGAAAACAATTTCAAAGCAAAAACAAAAAAGGAGGAGAAAACATCTCTGCAAATAACTATGAAATTGGAACCGTTGTTAAGCTTCCCAGCCACCTTTTGCATTGGGAGTTCAGGCCTGCCACGTTTAGTGCTGTGGGAAATTGGGAGGGTGGGATTGTAGGGAGCTGGGGAGATATATGCTCAAAATAACATTCCTTTCTCAGAGAGTCAAGGACGTCTTGCCCTGCGCCTGGAGGGGTGTGACTGGGAGGCATCTCCAGTTGGGACGGTGCTTGATTGGACCATGTGATGGACATGTGGGAAGAGGAGGAGGAGGAACTGTGGGGTCCTTGATGCTCTGAGCTTGCTTGTTTTCTTGCAGATGTTTCATGACCCAACTCAGCAACCGTTTGTCCAAGATGGAAGAGTGGCTTTGGCCTAGCGAAGGGGGTTGGACTAGAAGACCTCCAAGGTCCCTTCCGGCCCTAGGATTCTATGATGAGCCTGAAAGAGGATACTCCACAACAGACCAACATTTGTTTCTAAAGAACAGCAATGCTGGCTAGAATAAACGAAAATGAAAAGGCAGCAGCTTTATCGAGGAAAGCATCACATTCACATTATATTGCAAATGAGGTGATATTCTGAATATTCACTGAGCACCAGGAAAACGTGAATGGTTTAAGAATGTGGATTATTCTTTTATAGGGCATCCACTTTTATGATTTATTTCCTGCAATTTATACCCATTTTCCTTGTAGGACTGAATACAGAAGGATCTCATTTCTAGAACTGGGGTAGAACTGCGAAATGGAACATCTCTCTCTCTCTCTCTTTCTCTTTCTGTCTCTGTCTCTTTCTCTCTGTCTTTATCTCTTTGTCTCTCTTTGTCTCTCTCTCTCTCTCTGTCCCTCTCTGTCTCTCTCTCTCTTTCTCTCTCTCTTCTTAAAGGAAAATATTCCATGAATGTGTGGCCTCTTTCCAAGTTCAATGCTCAAGTTCTAACGTAGCACTATATTCTTATTTTATTTTTTTTAAGCAGGGAAATGATTAGAATGGAGTAAAATGAGGAAAGGCCAAGATAGACAGTTTTAATTTGGCCAATACCTTCGCCTCTATCTCTGCTTCCCAAGCATTGTTGGGGGGTTCCCCCCCCCCCACACACCAATTCTTCCAGCATTTCAAAAGGAACCGAAGAACCAATGACAACCTGAGCTGACTTCTAGCCATTCATGCTTCCAGAGTCTCTTTGTGCCTAAACAGATGAGTAGCAGAACCGGAATGACGGCAGTGAAATGGATACAGGCCAGGCTTCATTAGCTACTTACTACTAATTGCAAGAAGAACAACAGTGTCCAGCATCAATGCTTATTTCATTTCCATTCATCTTATGTACTAGAAGCACCCTATTAGCAAAATTAGTCATCTGATAATGGTTTCTGAACTTGTAGAGTTAAGATCAGGCCGATAAGGACTTAATATATTTCCTTTGAATCCTGGCACTACGGTAGAATAACAGTAGCCTTTTATCTAATGGAGGAGTAATGTACTTATATTCCTAGAATAGAAGATGCTGCGCTCTTCAATTATACTCAACTCGTCAACATAGTTCCGTGATCGGCTCACAGGAGGTCAACCAAGGAAAGAGTGATTAACCAAGGTATAACTCTTTGTATTTTATAAAGGCTCTCATAATTAGATGTCCGCTTTCTTTTGGACTAGAACATATTTTTATTCCCAGAAGATGCTTTTGGTGAGTTTGGGTCTGCTTACAGTCATCAAGTGCTGCTTCAGGAAGCCCAACGGTGTTATGCAGTCATGCACAAAGAATAATGGAGAATATAGTCAACAGTGTTTTCTTTGCAAATGGCAACACAGCTCGGTTTTCTGAAAATTATAATAATAATAAGTAATTGGCACACTGGGTGCTAAGTTGATCACATACTCAGCTGCTGTAAAAGTTGATCACATCCTCAGCTGCTGTAAAAAAATCGCGCAGACTGATTATAAATTGCGGCACAATTCAGTAGCACAAATGATCCATTGGAATTTGTGCAAAAATTATAATATTAAAACAGCAACAAACTGGTGGGAACATCAGCCGGAAAAAGTCACCGAAAATCAGATGGTCAAGATCTTGTGGGATTTCCGTATACAAACCGACAAAATACCGGCACATAATACACCAGACATCACACTGGTTGAGAAAAATAAGGTCACAATCATAGACATCGCAATACCCGGTGATAGCAGGGTCGCCGAGAAGGAACATGAAAAAATCGCAAGATACCAGGACTTAAAAATCGAAATTCAACGACTATGGCACAAACCAGCAGTGGTAATTCCAGTGGTAATTGGCACACTGGGTGCTATTCCAAAAGCACTGGAATTACATTTAAAACAGTTAAAAATTGACAAAATCACCATCAGTCAAATGCAAAAAGCCGCACTGCTTGGATCTGCACGCATATTACGAAAATACGTTACGACGTCCTAGGCCCCTGGGTGGGGCCCGACTAGTAACCAATGCCAAATCCGGCGAAACAACTGGCCGCTGTGATACAATTGTACAATAATAATAATAATAACTAGATCCTGAAACGCTCCGTTCCTGGCCTTGTCTGAAAGCCATCAAAGACCCAAAGAAGAGACAATCAGTCTTTCTCAAGGAAAGGGTGAAAAAGTTCTGGTTTTTACTAGTCCATGGTCTACAGTTTGATGCCATGGCCTCAATGTCAACTTCTTCATATTTGGAAGAGGTCAGGATGCTTAAACTTAGGGACGGCAAGGGGAAATTTATTGGATCATTCCAGTTTTACAGAAACCAAAGTCTAGGAAGAGACCTTGTCATGGCCACACCCAAGGCTTAAGAAGTTTGCATGGCCATTGGCATCAGGAATCCAAGGACTTTAGCCTGGAAACCATCACTACTGTCTATGGAGATGTCGGAAAAGAACAGGAAGAGCTGGGTGGGCCAAGTTAAATGCATCATCAGTTTACAGTTCTTGCGTTGCCACAAGAGATCTGAGTCCATCCCTCCTCTCTGTAGTCTCTTTATGTAGCGCCAGTTTAGTGCTGACCATTGGTTCTGTATTTAGTGCTGGCTAGATTCTTCTGTATAAGTATGAATAAATCTTCCATGCTGCGGTTTTACAGCTGATCCTGATTCTTTGCACCTGACTGATGGAGGAGATGGAGATGATGGAGATGGAGGTGGCGAGATATCAGAAACTAGGAGACATCTCCCCACAGAAGAGGGGCTAACCCAAACCGACCCACTTAAGCTTTACATTTAAGGCAACTGTGACAGCCTGCGTGTGTATGAGTTCGGGCGTCTCTTATTTTGCTGGCAAATAAATACTATTTGCTAAAGGTAAAGCTTCCCCTCACACATCTATGCTAGTCGTTCCCGATGCTAGGGGGCGGTGCTCATCTCCGTTTCAAAGCCGAAGAGCCAGCGCTGTCCGAAGACGTCTCTGTGGTCATGTGGCCGGCATGTCTCAATGCTGAAGGTGCATAGAACACTGTTACCTTCCCACCAAAGGTGGTTCCTGTTTTTCTACTTGCATTTCTACGTGTTTTGGAACTGCTAGGTTGGCAGAAGCTGGGACAAGTCACGGGAGCTCACTCCGTTATGCGGCGCTAGGGATTCGAACCGCAGAACTGCCGACCTTTCTGATCGACAAGCTGAGCATCTTAGCCACCGTGTCTTCTCTGGGACAGCCCCCCTCAAATATTGGAACACCTGCTATCATGCATTCCCTGGTCCTACTTCCAGATTAACCCTAACCCTATTTACTAGCAGGCCATAAATGTAGAGTTCTCCAGAGTTCTTTGGAGAGGGAATTCTACCAGTAGAACTACTCAATTCTTCATTCCAGAGGCATTTAGAAAACTATCGCAAAGCCTGAAAAGCTACCCTGAAAATTAAGCTGCTCATTTCAGCACTTTTCCAGTTAGAACTCAGCTGCTCACCTCAAAAGCCGGGATAATTTCTGTTCACTGTTCTGAACTCCCTTTCTAACGACTCTTTGCATTCAAAAAGGCAATTTGGGAGTTCAGACTGTCACTGACCCGACTTTCCCCCAATGCACAGCAAGGAACTTTCTTTTCTCTTCTTTCTTCTTTTTTTTCCTCTCTTTTTCCAGAAATGAAGCAGCTGACACATCGCCGTAGCTTTTAACTTTAGCTGTGAGACAAATTTTATCCAAAGAACGTTCAGCTAGCTTTTCATAATTTTTTTTTTTAATAGCTTTGATATCAAATACATGGCTTCCAGGAGCGTGCAATTTTGCACAATGAAAAGGAACCGGCGCTGCGGTTGGGCAGCGTAAACAATTAGGCTTTCAAAGTTTTTCAAGGAGAAATAGGCCCCGGCATCCTGTTCGCAGAGAAACTTCCAGGTGAGGACCAGTTAATTTACATAAGTTACCTGGGCCAGAAACCCAGTGTGGTTCCCTTAAGGATGGGATTTGCAAGACAAAGACCACCTTTGAGTAGGAATCTAAATCAGCAGATGAAATGGATTATGTTTATCGGACATTAATACAATTGAGCGGGTATTTCACGAAAAGAGTCCTCCACTCCTCTGCTCACAACAGAATCCCTTACGCCACCAGGCTCAAAAATTTGGGCTTGGACAACCTGGAACTACGCAGCCAGTGGTCGGACCTAAGCGTAGTACGGAAAATTGTCTGTTACAACGTCCTACCTGTCAAGGACTACTCCAGCTTCAACCGCCATAATAAACGGGCAAACAATAGGTACAAATTCAAGGTAAACCGCTCCAAACTCGATTGCAGAAAGTACGACTTCAGCAACAGAGGGGTCAACGCCTGGGATGCTCTACCTGACTCTGTGGTTTCTTCCCCAAGTCCCCCCCCCCCAAATTTTAACATTACACTGTCTAAGAGCCGAGGTGGCGCAGTGGTTAGGGTGCAGTACTGCATTAGTCCAGCATTAGGCATGAAAGAAGCTGGGTGACTTTGGCCCAATCACTAGGAGACGGTGAGTTCTAGTCCAGCCATAGGCATGAAAGCCAGCTGGGTGACTTTGGCCCAATCACCAGGAGATGGTGAGTTCCAGTCCAGCCTTAGGCATGAAAGACAGCTGGGTGACTTTGGCCCAATCACCAGGAGACGGTGAGTTCCAGTCCAGCCTTAGGCATGAAAGACAGCTGGGTGACTTTGGCCCAATCACTAGGAGACGGTGAGTTCTAGTCCTGCCTTAGGCACGAAAACCGGCTAGGTGACCTTGGGGGAGCCCATATGGCTCAAGCGACAATTCAATCAGTTCTGGTCGCAAGCGATGGATCAATGCCAGGTTAATCTGAGAAAAGCATCCCCCTGCGCCTGTAGGGAAATGCTAGGACAGAAAAAAGAAGGGAC
>NW_028261394.1:3876912-3886912 GCF_051295495.1 Thamnophis sirtalis | reverse complement strand
TTCCCTATCCAGGTAATTTCCCCCCTCTCCCCGAAATTGCAGATCTTCATGATGATGATAATAATAATAACGCAGGTGTATTCTCATCTGCTTCGCTGCACACATCCGCTCCAATTCCGGCTCCCTCCCCAATCCTAGTTATCCAGTGAAATTTTCTGGCATTCAAGTGAGTCGTTATGAGAATTTTCTTAGATTTCTGCTCTGAAAAACAGTTGAGCTCCTTAGTTAACACACTGCTGCCTGTTTGCCTGGACGCCGTGAGAGAGCCGAGGTGGCGCAGTGGTTAAATGCAGCACTGCAGGCTACTTCAGCTGACTGCAGTTCTGCAGTTCGGCTGTTCAAATCTCACCGGCTCAAGGTTGACTCAGCCTTCCATCCTTCCGAGGTGGGTAAAATGAGGACCCAGATTGTTGTTGGGGGCAATATGCTGACTCTGTAAACCGCTTAGAGAGGGCTGAAAGCCCTATGAAGTGGTATATAAGTCTAACTGCTATTGCTATTGCTATTGCTATGTTGCGGTATAAATAATGCAAATTAACGGCACAGTCAATATCGTGCACATGTCTTACATTTCACAGTTCGGGTCATTAGCACGAAGGTGGCATCCTTGCTTCCGCCTGGATCATCATCATCTTTGATCCCTCGCAGGGTGGAGTCAAGGCACCTGAATGGAGCTTGGCAGAGTGTTTTAATGGCCGGATGCTTTTCCTGTTGCCAGGGGGGAGTTTTGTTCAGCAGATATATTTCTCAGTGTGCCCAGAGAGAGAAATATCTAGGATTGAACTCACAGTGCTCTGATTGTGAGGCGAGAACACCGCCTCTAGGCCACCGCTCCCTTGCTTCCGCCTGGATGGAAACCGAACATTTCTACCGCATGTAACTGTTAAGCGACTGGGTGGTTACAAATGTAAAAAAAAAAAAAAATGGAATCATAAATGAAGAACATCTTGAAACCGGTTGCAAGGCAGATGCACATCGACTGACGCGAGAAGTTCTGGGCAGATAAGAGTTCTGTTGAAAAGGTTTCAATTGATTTGTGCTGTTGGGTAGCAAGAGCAAAGCAGAGCAAACATTTAGGGAAGCGATGTGATCTAAAGTAATAGAAAAAGGAATGACAAGGCATTCTCCCCCCCGCCCAAGCCAAAGAGGGAGACCCCCCCCCCTTAAGTGCTAATGCCACACGACAGAGAATTCTCCTGCAGAGACTCACAACCGTCTTCCAGACGGGTGACATTTATTTGAAAGCCGAAAGAGACCGAAGCATTTATCTTGGCTGCCCTCTTGCTACAGTCTAGGACTGGTTTCTCCAATGCTCCGCTCCGCGGCTGTGACCCCAAGCGCAAGGGTGGCACAAACAGAAATCAGAGCAAGCAACAGCCTGAGATGCCTACATCCCTGGGGTGAAATGCAACCGGTTTAGGCCGGTTCGCCCAAATCAGTAGTACAAAAAAAAAAAAAATGATTAACAAAGTAAAAAACAGTTCCAATGATCAGCTGTGCTGCAGGATGGTAGGAATTTCTTTTAATTTTTTTTTAGCATTTGGGGTCCGTTTTTGCTTCCAGGAGGTTTCCCTGAGGCCTGGTAGCCCAAAAATAGGGGGGTAGAGGGTGCTGCGAATGAGAGAGAGAGAGACAGATAGACAGAGAGAGATAGACAGAGAGAGAAAGAGAGAGAGAGAAGGAGAGGGAGAGGGGTTGGGAGAATAAAAGGGAGAGAAGAAGGAAGGAAGGAAGGAAGGAAGGAAGGAAGGAAGGAAGGAAGGAAGGAAGGAAGGAAGGAAGGAAGGAAGAAAGAAAGAAAGAAAGAAAGAAAGAAAGAAAGAGGGATGGGAGAAAAAAGCAAGGGAAGGAAAAAAGAAAAAGAAAAAGAAAGAAAAAAAGAAAAGAAAGAAAGAGGGTGGGGAGAAAAAAGGGAGAAAGAAAGAGGGTTGGGGAAAAAGGGAGAGAAGGAAGGAAGGAAGGAAGGAAGGAAGGAAGAAAGAAAGAAAGAAAGAAAGAAAGAAAGAGGGAGGGAGGGAGGGAGGGAGGGAGGGAGGGAGGGAGGGAGGGAAAGAAGGAGGAATGGGAGAAAAAGCGAGGGAAGGGAGAAAGAAAGATAGATAGCTAGATAGATAGAAAGAAAGGAAAAGAAAGAAAGGAAGGAAAGAAAGAAAAAGGGTTGGGAGAAAAAAAGGAGAGAAGGGAGAAAGAAAGAAAGAAAGAAAGAAAGAAAGAAAGAAAGAAAGAAAGAAAGAAAGAAAGAAAAGAGAAAGAAAGGGAGGGTAAAAGGAGAGGGAGGAAGGACCACAAACCTGGCACTAGACACAGCTTCAGAGGACACCTTGAAAGAGCACAGCAAACCAGGGCTGGAAGGGACCTGGAGGTCATCTAGTCCAACCCCCTGCTCCAGCAGGACGTTGTTAAAGTGAGCTTCTGTCTTTTGATGCCCCCAGTCCCATGACTACATAGCCACGCCCACCCAGTCACATGACCCACCACCACCAAGCCACACCCAGAACCGGTAGGATTTTTTTTTTTTTAGATTTCACCACTGCCGCATCCATTCCTGTTGAACCAAAGAAAGCAGAACTTAAATCAAGCAGGCTAGCACCCAAGATCATCATCACTCGCACTCGTGAAGCCCGTCGCCTCCACAATTAGGCTGAAAGAGTTATTAAAAAGAAGGACTTCAACCTTTCGTCGCTCCCAAAGATCGTTTTGCAAGAGACAGGATGACTTCAGCTCTTGACCCCTCCCCCCCGCTTCCTTACTACGTTAATTGACTCAAGGGGGAGCCTTCTCGGCTGGCCCGATTAAAAAGAGCAATTAAAGAAGCCAAACATATTTTTCCTATAATAAGTGAATGTTTGCCACTGCAGGAGGCTTTCTTATTAAGGACCGGATGGGCAGGAGACAGGATACCTCCACCCATCCATTTAAGACTCACATTCCCCAGGAACGGAAGGGAAAGTCACTCAAACCATTACGTTCCACAGGTGAAGCATTGAATTAACTGTTTTATGGCTCGTGCCTGTAATACAGGAATCTTCTCAGATTGGAGATTTGCCCCCCGGATCAATCTAGTTAATAGCAATAGCAATAGCAATAGCAGTTAGACTTATATAGCGCTTCATAGGGCTTTCAGCCCTCTCTAAGCGGTTTACAGAGTCAGCATATCATCCCCAACAACAATCTGGGTCCTCATTTCACCCACCTCGGAAGGATGGAAGGCTGAGTCAACCTTGAGCCGGTGAGATTAGAACAGCCGAACTGCAGATAACAGTCAGCTGAAGTGGCCTGCAGTACTGCACCCTAACCACTGCGCCACCTCGGCTCTTAGTTAAGGTTTCAGTGGCATTCAAAGGCTGTCAGAGTTTGGCCCCTCTGATGCCCATGTAGGGATTCCAGACTAATTCCCTGTTTGACTCCTCCCTCTAGCTTGGCCAGTTTCTCTTTGACATTGATTTCTATTCTGAACGGCCTCTTTCATCACTTAACATGAAGGAAAATGAGACTTCCACCAAATCCCACAAATGAGGGCAAAGATTTTTGCATGCCTGGGGGCTTTCTAGACCTAACAATATGCTCGCTTGGAAGTCTCACATAAAAAAAATTTTTTTTTTAGCCCATGTTCATTTATGATCTAGGCATTATACTGAATAATTTCCCAATTATTGGTATGCAGAAAGCCGCCCAGAAAATTTAGTACCTCTGCCTGTCCTCTCTTTCTCTCTCTCTCTCTCTCTTTCTCTCTCTCCTTCTGGCACATAAGCTTTGTTAAAAGAACAAAAAGGGAAAGGGGGAAAAAAAAGCAAAGAGAAATGAATGACTAGATTAAACAAGCTTATAGCATACATCTTGTCTGGCTTTTTCACATCATTCCATCACCCATACACTTTCTCTGTTTCACTAAATTAGGTAAATTTACCTTCCATTACAGGGTCTGCGAAATGGCCCTCCCAAACCCTCACCGGCTGTAATATCACCATGGTAATGCAATGCCGCAGAGAAAGCTGCTCATTTAATTTTTCCCTGGGCCCCTATTGATTTATGGCCCATTAAAGAGGATTTGGAAAGCCAGGCAGTAGAATCCTTTCCACATTTCCTTCCACCAAGGCTGGCCGTTACAGGAGCTGTGGCCCAGGCACGATAATCAAAGATGGGATGATACCGGGATATTACACTCTAATCATGTCCACCTGGTGTTCATTTCAGACTAATATCTGATAGATCTCTAGATATTCACACACACACAGACACACACACACACACACACACACACAAAATACACAGGTGGTATTTTTGCTGGTTTGCCCCAGTTCAGGAGAACCGGTAGCAGAGGTGGGTTCCTATCGGTTCGGAATGGGTCGGCCAAGTAGGTAATAATTAGGCTGGCCACGCCCCAGAGCCGGTTCTATCGGCGACACTGTAAGTCCCTCTGTCTTGTGGTTTTACATGTGCAGAAGCCAATTTTTTACTACTGCACATGCGCGCATCAAGTGTGCGCCGAGGTGGCACAGTGGTTAAATGCAGCACTGCAGGCTACTTCAGCTGATTGCAGTTCTGCAGTTCGGCTGTTCAAATCTCACCGGCTCAGGGTTGACTCAGCCTTCCATCCTTCCGAGGTGGGTAAAATGAGGACCCAGATTGTTGTTGGGGGCGATATGCTGACTCTGTAAACTGCTTAGAGAGGGCTGAAAGCCCTATGAAGCGGTATATAAGTCTAACTGCTATTGCTATTGCTATATGCAAAAGCGCCCCTTGTCCTCCCGATTCCGAATTGGTAGCATAGGAAAGAGAAAACTATTACACACACACACACACACACACACACACACACACACTGTGCCACAGCACGGAAAGTTTACATGGTGGATATTTTTTTAAAAAAATGCACTTGGAGCATAAGGAAAAGAAACCCCCCCCCCAGCTGATCATAAAAGGTGCAAGAATTGTGACTGTTTTTGCCCTACTTCTTCCATCTTTTGCAAGTTCAATAAATGCATGTGGGTAGCTGACAGAAGAGGGGGGGGACGTAAGTGGGGAAAGTTTATTGCACCCTACAGCATCCTTCCTCCTCGTCCTGAATTCGTAGAAGTGATTTAAAAAAATATTAACGTTTTATGGAAAATCACCTTTTATTAAAATTATACACAGGTACGAAGATTTTTTTTTAAAAAAGCCACATTTAGTTTCTCAGTTGATTTCTCTCTTTTTTTGGTCAAGGAGGGTGTGCTTTATAGAACAAGGCTTAACACAATAATTTACTATGAATCAGACATGGTCTTGATCAAATTTTCATGAGAGTTAGAAGCAAGGGAAAGAGAGAAGATTGCCCAAGAGGGATGTTCCATAAAAGGAACCTTACTTTCTTAGGTTCGTACTTTGACAAAATATTTATTCTGAAGGTGGCATTACTGATTCCCTTCTTGCTTTGCAAAGTTTGGGGAAACGGCCCTGAGATCAAAGAAGCCAGACTAGCAGGGACCCCAACTACTTTATTTCCTAGATTGGTGGGAAAATGTCAGCCAGGAGGAGGAGTCAAGCGGGGAACTAGCCTCGAATCTTGGGAAACCACAAGAAACCTTGGACTGACCCCTTCTGAAATCCATGGAACTTTGTTGGTTTGTTCTATAGGGAAAATGAGCAGTCTGGAGAGATTTGTTTTGCATTATAAGATACTGAGCGGTGGCTCAGTGGCTAAGACGTTAAGCTTGTCAATCAGATCAGCAATTCGGTGGTTCGAATCCCTAGCACCGCATAATGGAGTGAGCTCCTGTTTCAGAGAGAAACCTTGTCAAACTCAAAGAACTATTGCTATTTTTACCCTGAGAATCGCTAGGGAGGAGCCTTCTTAATTCTCTTCCTCCCGACCAAACTATCTAAGCTTCCCTGCCTTTTTGTTCTCTGGAAAGCAGTCCTATCCTCCTGGGAATCCAGACTACATTCCACCACAGTTATTGTCTAAGGGGGAGTCCAATGGGTGCGAACAAACTAGAGCCTTTAGCAGCCACTTGCAATGGTTTGTGAGAAGTGACACGGTGGCTCAGGGGCTAAGACGCTGAGCTTGCCGATCGGAAAGGTCGGCAGTTCGGCGGTTCGAATCCCTAGCGCCGCGTAACGGAGGGAGCTCCCGTGACTTGTCCCAGCTTCTGCTAACCTGGCAATTTGAAAGCATGTAAAAAATGCAAGTAGGAAAATAGGAACCAGCTTTGGTGGGAAGGTAACGGCGTTCCGTGCGCCTTCGGCATTGAGTCATGCTGGCCACATGACCCCGGAGACATCTTTGGACAGCGCTGGCTCTTCGGCTTTGAAACGGAGATGAGCACCGCCCCCTAGAGTCAGGAACGACTAGCATATACGTGCAAGGGGAACCTTTACCTTTAAGTAGGATGGGGAACTTGTTAAGGAGCAAGACAGACATGGGTCATTGTATGCTGAAGCAGACAGGCATTCTGCAGTACGTACACTTTTTTGTTTCGGCAAAGTGTGGAATAAGGAATTAGGTGCATTCGTTTCAATCGTTCTGCAATTTAATCATAAGGAGGTTTTTTTCCCTAGTACAATATAGGAGTGATTAGTAGCCTAATGAAATCCACCAGAAAATATGGAACACGTACTTGAGTAATGCAGCTGCTTAAAAAAAGGTGCCAGAATTGTAATAATGTAAGCAACAGCATAATCTAAGAATGTATTTTGTGCTGTCTGCTGTGGGAAATAATAGCTGCTCCAGGCTGAGCCATCAGGAGCAGAAAATGAGGCTTTAATTTAAAACAATCAGGTAGAAATGGGATAGGAAAATTTAAAAAAAATTGAGTACCTGAGTACCATGCAGAGCAAACAGACTAGATCGGGGATCCTCAAACTTGGCCACTTTAAGACTTGTGGACTTCAACTCCCAGAATTCTCCAGCCAGCAGGCTGGAGAATTCTGGGAGTTGAAGTCCACAAGTCTTAAAGTAGCCAAGTTTGAAGACCTCTGGAATAGGTGATGTTGTAGTTTTATTCTGTCAATTAAGCTTGGGCAACGTCATAAGTAAGGCTCCTTAGTGGATCTGTGCATCCTTCAACAAGGGTGAAGCAGCTAAAATGCAGCCGCTTACAAATTGTTCCAAGCCAACCATGACATCTGCTTAGGTTTATTCCAAACCTTTAGTAACCAGATCCTATCTCCATGGAAGCATTTCCTGACCAGCCGTGTCCAAATATACCTTTGGGGTGACACAGGGAGCTTCAAAAGACTCTTGAGTAGCCACCCACTCAGTCCAAGCCTCTTTGCAAATGTGATGATTGAAAGCATTAGGAAGAGCTTCAAGGAGAACAGACAACAATACAGGAGTAAAATGCTACCAGTTCGGACCAGTTCACTAGAACTGATAGCAAAAAAAATGCTAAGGTTTGGCCGAACCGGTAGTAAAAAAAAAATGCTTTAAAAAGGTTTTTTTTTTTAATTTCTGACAATCTTTTCTTTTTTCCCCACTTTTAAAAACATTTTTTACTACCTCTTCGCCCGAACTTGCAGGGAAAATATATGCTTTAAAAAGTGGGGGGGATATTGGCCACGCCAACTCAGTCACATGACACCCCACACACACACATACCAAGCCACACCCACAGAACTGGTAGCAAAAAAAAAATAGATTTCTCCACTGCAACAACATTGTGACCCAGTCTTCATTTTTTAATTGTTATTATTCTTGGATGGATTGTTTTCTCGATGTCCATCTCCAGCAGCCAGGAATTAAAAGGGGGCGAAGACAACCGTCTCTAGATATGCGGATCAGAGAAGAAGTTTCAAAAACTTAGTTCCACAGTACTAGGTGATGTGTTTGGCTACTCGGTGTACACTCAAATATTAATGTTGTTGCTTGCCCATGATTGGAAAACTCTACTTGTGAGTTTTTGGGGCTTTGATCACACATATTCGAACAGGTTAAGGGCAGACATAGCCACAAAAATAGGGATAGAAGAAAAAAAAGTTTCCAAAACAAACCATATTTCTGTGGGCTCCTTGGTGCTCTCTTGTTTTCTTGCCAAGTTTGGTCACATCACCAGTGCTCGAAGTGAGTGGAGTTAGTTGGGTTCTCCTCCTCCTCTCTACACACCCACTACTTTAAGCATGGATAATGTTGCCCAGTTGGGTCAAGAAATGTTTGCAATAAATCAAGCATACTCAGGGGCCACCAAGGACCTCACAGTCTTCCTCCTCCTCTCCACACCCCCACTCCTTCAAGCACTGATAATGTTACCCAGTTGGGTAATGAAATGTTTGCAAGAAAAAAACCAAGTTCAGAGGGCACCACGGACCCCACAGTCTTCTTCTTCTTCCTCCTCCTCCTCCTCCTCCCCCTCCCCCTCCACCCATTCCTTCAAGCACTGATAATGTTACCCAGTTGGATAATGAAATGTCTGCAAGAAAACAACCAAGCTCAGAGGGCACCATGGACCCCACAGTCTTCCTCCTCCTCCTCCTCCTCCTCCTCCTCCTCCTCCTCCTCCTCCTCCTCCTCCTCCTCCTCCTCCTCCACCCATTCCTTCAAGCACTGATAATGTTACCCAGTTGGGTCATTAAATGTTTGCAAAAAAAAAAACCAAGTTCAGAGGGCACCACGGACCCCACAGTCTTCCTCCTCCTCCTCCTCCTCCTCCTCCTCCTCCTCCTCCTCCTCCTCCTCCTCCTCCTCCTCCTCCTCCCATTCCTTCAAGCACTGATATTGTTACCCAGTTGGGTAATGAAATGTCTGCAAGAAAACAACCAAGCTCAGAGGGCACCACGGACCCCACAGTCTTCCTCCTCCCCTTTTCTTCCACTTTACGGACCTCACGGCCTCCTAGCACTGATAATGTTACCCAGTTGGGTCATTAAATGTCTGCAAGCCAACAACCAAGTTCCGAGAACAATGTGGATCCCACAGTTCAATCCTCAGCTCCAAATATTCCCTTCTGTTGGTAAACATCCTTCTATTTTTAAGAATCACCCCCTGGACGAAATCTGTAACACGAAAATCAAGACCCCGAGATCAAGAAATTCAGTTGGGAGGCAAAGTATGGTTGTCCTAATGGCTTTTAAAAAAAACATTTTTATAACCCTACAGGTTATAAAAGGACTCTGATTGATTCAACCCTGAACGATATTCAGATAAAATAAAATAAAAACACTACCTATTAGCTAAAGCTGTGCTGAGTCCATCACCAGAGTGACAGATGACATTTCTTTGCCTAACTACCAGCTGTGGCAAGGTTGAATGTGGGTTGAACGGATATCATGTCAGCCGTTTCCCCGAACAAGTTTGCTTTGATTCTTCCCACCCCCACCCCTCTTTTTGCATGCAATGCTATTCTGGGTTGTTGTTGTTTTTTTCAATTGACTCGGGGGCTCACACTGTGTCCCCCCCCTCCTCTTCTTTCTTTCCTTCTCCCTTCTTCAGGGCGGGAGATTCTGCTTGTTCTGTAATTTTTTTTTTTTAATTTCTCCAATAAATCTGCGGAAACATAGTGCCAATGGCCCTAGGAGCCAAAACAGCAAAGACGAGATAAAATGAGAAGCAGAGCTGTCTCGTTGAATCTATGAGAGTTCTCAGCCAGGATTCCGGTTTGAAAATTTGTAATTTTGAGGCTGAAGGACTTCCATCAAAACTGTGGCCTGCCAGACCCGATGTAAGAAGGGCCCACTGGATGTTGGGTTCCCCGGAATCTGAGGATCATCCAACAAACTGTCTTCCAAAATTTCAGGAGTGTATGTAGCCAAAGCAATATCCACACAGTGTGTTCTGACCGAGGCTTCCCAGAAAACTCCTCGCCCCGACAAAAAACCCTTTTATGAATAGACTGTGAATTCTGCTCATTCACCTCCAGCAAAGTCTTTCAAAGGAGGATTTACAGTCACAGACCTTATCTGGCTTGGAGAGCTGCCAGGCTGATATCTGCAGAACTTGGCAAGGAGCCTCGGAGAGTCACGAACCAATGAAGCGAGCTAATGGTCTCCTGCAAACTCCACTCCCCTTTTGCTCCTCTTTTATTCC